>NC_057812.1:75170725-75330723 GCF_018294505.1 Triticum aestivum | reverse complement strand
AGGCCCAGTAGGTGGCATTTTTTTGGTTTTTTCTTTTTTATTTCTACATTTTTTTGGTTTTTTATTTTTTTATTTCTACTTAAAACTAAATACTTACAGTTTTTTAGTGATTTCTTTTTGCTTTTAGGTCACAAAAATTATAAACTTTCTGTTAATGCCATTAGTTTTAAATTTTGAATAGTTTAAATTTGAATTTTTAAAAATTTGTGTGAATCACTAGTTTATGAATAACTTTACTATAAAAATAGAATTTTTTTCTATTTATTTTTTATTTATACTTACAACTAAATACTTATAGTTTTTTAGTGATTTCTTTTTGATTTTAGGTCACAAAAATTATAAACTTTCTGTTAGTGCCATTAGTTTTAAAATTTTGAATAGTTTAAATTTGAATTTTATAAAATTTGTGTGAATCACTAGTTTATGAATAACTTTACTATAAAAATAGAAATTTTTTTCTTCTTTGCTACTTAATTTTTATTTATACTTACAATTAAATACTTATAGTTTGATTTTAGGTCACAAAAATTATATTCTTTTTGCTATTGAAGAATATTATAGTTTTATTTTAGGTTATCATAACATAATATTTTAATTGATTGTTTTTATTTTCATACAAGTTTTGTAGTTCATTCTGTTTGTTATTAATTCATTATTTGAGCTAAATGACTCTGAAATTGGAAAGCATTTCAAAATGAATTCTGAAAAGGTTGAAAGTTGGCATGGTATCATAATTTCACCCACATAGCATGTGCATGTATAAAATGGACAATGGTAGCATGTTCATCTGTTACAAATTTGGCATGGTATCATCATAATAGTTGCGGGAGAAAGTCTTCACTTTTTCATCGCTTGTGTCATTTGCTTATTGCGCCGTAACCATGGATAAACTTCATTGTTTATCAGGATGCTTGGGTCAGCCTTGACATTGAAGGGAGGAATTTCATGAAACTTTTCATAATCTTCAGACATGTCTGTCTTGCCGTCCACTCCCAGGATGTCCCTTTTTCCTGAAAAACTATGTGGCGCTTTGGCTCATCGTATGATGTATTCGCTTCCTTGTCTTTTCTTTTTCTCGGTTTGGTAGACATGTCCTTCACATAGATAACCTGTGCCACATCATTGGCTAGGACGAACGGTTCGTCAGTGTACCCAAGATTTTTCAGATCCACTATTGTCATTCCGTACGGTGGGTCTACCTGTACCCCGCCGCCTAACAGATTGACCCATTTGCACTTAAACAAAGGGACCTTAAAATTAGGTCCGTAGTCAAGTTCCCATATGTCCACTATGTAACCATTATATGTGTCCTTTCCGCTCTCGGTTGCTGCATCAAAGCAGACACCGCTGTTTTGGTTGGTGCTCTTTTGATCTTGGGCCATCGTGTAAAATGTATTCCCATTTATCTCGTATCCTTTGTAAGTCAATACAGTCAATGATGGTCCCCTGGACAACAAGTACAACTCATCACAAACAGTGTTGTCACCTCTGAGACGTGTTTCCAACCAACTGCTGAAAGTCCTGATGTGTTCACATGTAATCCAGTCGTCGCACTGCTCCGGGTGTTTGGAGCGCAGACTGTTCTTGTGTTCATTGACATACGGGGTCACCAAGGTAGAGTTCTGTAGAACTGTGTAGTGTGCTTGAGACCAAGAATATCCGTCCCTACATATTATTGAGTCTCTTCCAAGAGTGCCTTTTCCAGTCAGTCTCCCCTCATACCGCGATTTAGGGAGACCTATCTTGTTAAGGCCAGGAATGAAGTCAACACAAAACTGTCGGTGTACTAGAGTAGGGGTACCCTATTACCCCGAACTCGTGCACGGGCAGTTGCAGCGCCCCGCGGCAAGGCTTGTCGGGTGACCGCCAGGACCCTCTGTGGTTCCCTCGAAGACCATTCAAGAACAAAGTACTCAAACCAAGGCCCCGGCAAGAGGAGCTTGCCGGGAAGGCCAACCAAGGCCCCGGCAAGAGGAGCTTGCCGGGAAGGCCAACCAAGGCCCCGGCAAGAGGAGCTTGCCGGGAAGAAACGAGACCCCGGCAAGAGAAGCTTGCCGGGAAGGCCATTCAAGGCATACCAAGAAAGCTTGCCACGACGCGCTCTGCGTCCCAGCAAGATCCGGTGAGCGACAAGCTTCCGGACGCGACAAGACGATGGCCGCGGCAAGGAGCTTGCCGCGGGAAATCCCCACTTCGTGCCCGCGCTCCAGCTCACCTGCTAACGTGTCGCTCTGGGACTCTCCCAAGCACACGTGGCGGGAGGCCGTGCAGCTAGGGGTACGTGGTGGCAAGCAGATATGAAGATAAGCCCATCGTGGCAAACGGTGGCGCTCCAAACGGTCACTTTTTGCACTGTTTAGGAGACTCAGACAGGCATTTAATGCCCTTGTCCCCTGCCGTCAGAGTTAGGTAGGGTGCAATGTATCCACAGTAGCGGTAGCTGCACCTATCGCATCCTTTTCCATTTTTACCCTTCTTGTCTACGTTGCCCCCTGTCGGTGACCCCTTGAGTATAAAAGGAGGCCCAAGCGCAACGTAGAAGGGGTTCCGCAGCTCCGGAACTTCGGAGGTTCGGCCAGTTCGGCTCGTTCGACACCAGGAACAGTCTCACGCTCAGTCTGGCAGCGTCCATCGCTCCTGAGCAAGAATCCAATATACAAACAAACAAGCAGCAGTAGGGTTTTACGCATCCGTGCGGCCCGAAGCTGGGTAAAAATCGCCCCGCGTGCACTGCCTCGATCCGCTCTTTGTGCGCTCTCCGCCCCCCACCGAACCGAAAGGGGCCCTGTCCCCATAGGTGTTGGCGGGAATCAGCATCGCCCTCGACATCTCTGGCGCGCCAGGTAGGGGGCGTCGAGATCGTGCGAACCCGATCCGGCGTGCACGCAAGCTAGATCTTCATCGTCTTCATTGACATGCCACCGAAGAAGAAGAATTCGGTGGCAGCTGTTCCGTCCGCGTCGCTTCCACCGCCTCCAAAGCAAACGGGTGGTGGAGTGGACGCCGGCAGAGGAATGGGCGTCGACGAGGGTTCCCACAGCGCTGCCAAGTCCAAGGACAAGGCGGCACAGACCTCGGCGTCCATGCGCGCACCGCGTCCCTCTCAAGAGGCGCGGGACCAGCAGCGTCATAGCGTTCGCAGCGCCATACGTCCACTGACCCAAGATCAAGCTGGGGGTTCGCGCGGCGTTCAAGACCAGCATGCACGCCAGCATGCTGGCCCCAGCGAGGTACGGTCGCCGGAACGGGACGCTGCTCCTTCTAACTTGGTTAGGAGTCCGAGCACGCCCCTCTCCTCGCACCGTTCACCTCTGCCGCCCACCACCCCAGCAGAAGCCTTGGCGTGGGCCCAGCTGCTCCTGGACTATCCTCCGACGGCGGACAAGACCGACGAATGGAGGGCCACTATCCAGAGCCTCATCGGCTTCGCTAACGGCGACACTACGCGGCGACCAAGCACCTCGCTGTCGCGGCGGGACAGCCAGACACGAGCCGATGGCAACAAGACTAAGGGAGGTGCGACTTCCATGCACTCTCCACTACAAAGGCCAAAATCGCCGACTCGCCGGGTCCACCCCAACAGCGGCTCCACCGCGTCGTCGGACCCACGAGCTCGTCGCGACCAGCACCAAGTTCTCCATGAACGACAAAAAGAAGACACTCGAACCCGCATCAAGCGCCCAAGAGAAGCGCGACATCAATCCGACAAGCGCGCTGGGCTCTCTGTTGACATGCATGCGCCAGGGGAACCAGGCGATCTACCGTACGCGGTAGGTTGTCCTGCATTCACCCATGAGCTGCGGCAAGTCCAGTGGCCCAGCACAAAGAATTTCAAGCCAGACGTGCCGGAGAAGTACGACGGCAAGACGCATCCGTCGGAGTTCCTCAGCATCTACACCATTGCAGTGCAAGCTGCCGGGGGATGAGATGACAAGATCCTTGCCAACTACTTCCCGCTGGTGCTCAAGCCCAATGTCAGATCCTGGCTCATGCACTTGCCGGATAACTCCATATCTTCCTGGGCTGATCTGTGCCATCAGTTTGTCGGCGCCTTTACAGGCGGCCACAAGCCACATGGCCAAGAGAGCGATCTTCATCTGCTCTCCCAGAAGGAAGGAGAGCCACTGCGCAAGTACATTCAAAGATTCAGCCGCGTACAGCACAACATCCCAGACGTCCACCCCGCCGCGATCATTAGCGCGTTCCATCAGAACGTGCAAAATCGAAGGATGAGGGAGGAGATGGCGATGTGTAAGATCAGAGATGTCAGCGAGCTTTACGCCCTGGCTGACAAGTGTGCACGCGCTGAAGAGGGGAGGAGGCTCCCCGGAGAGAGTAAAGGAGCAGGAGGATCTGACAGTGAGGATGCCGCCCCGGCGAGGAGAGGCCGGCGACGGAACTACAGAAGGAATAAGGGTAAGGAAGTGCTAGCTGTCGAGCAGACTGGCAATGGAGGTGGCGCCAAGGAAGCTAAGGCTGGTGGCTCCGACAAGGAGGCCCATCCTGTGGCGGCCGCCGAGAAGCAGGACAGCTCCGGCAGGCAGTATTGCAAGATTCACCGCACCAAGGGTCACGATCTCTAGAACTGCAAAAAGGTCGAACAGCTTGCTGAGCAGCAGAAGGCTGAATACGAGCGACGCGACAAAGAGAAGGCCCAGGAAAGAACTGGTGAATCCTGCAAGAAATGCCCCGGCCGGGGAGGACGCCGCGGCAAGGCCAAGCAGCGGCAAGGAGACAGACCTCCCCGCGGCCGCGACAAGGATGAAGATGATGACAATGACGAAGACGTGGATGATGATGAGGCCGATGAGCAGGAATTTCAGAAAGCCACAGAGGTCCTGTGTGTTGACGGTGGCGCCTCTCTGCATACTTCGCACGCCAGCTCAAACAGTGGATGCGAGAAGTGAATGCAGCAGAGCCATCCATAGAGTCACGCAAGCCCCTGAAATGGTCCAACACGCCTATCATCTTCGACATTGGGGATCACCCTGATCGCGTAACTGCGGTCGGGTGCTTGCCGATGTTGGTCTCACCAACTATCCGCAACCTCAAGGTCACAAAGATGCTAGTTGACGGCGGGGCTGGCTTGAATCTCATCTCCTCCGCGGTCCTTCACAAACTCCAGATCCCTGAAACCGAGCTCGAAGAGACCGGCACATTCCAAGGAATCAACCTGGGAAGGAGCAAGCCGAAAGGGAAGATCACGCTGCCGGTCACGTTTGGCAGCGAGCTGAATTTCAGAACTGAGAGGGTCACATTTGACGTTGCCGATTTTCCATTGCCCTACAATGGGATCCTTGGTCGTCCTGCGCTCGCCAAGTTTATGGCAGCCTCTCACTATGCATACAACGTGCTCAAAATGCCAGGCCCGGTAAGTGTCATCTTTGTCCCCGGCGACAAGAACGATGCCCTTATCTACGCCGACAAGATCTACCGGGAAGCAGCAGCCACAGCCGATCACCACACGCTTGCCACTGAAGCTCCCGGGGGGAAGAAGAAGGCCAAGTCCGGCAAGAGCTCTGATGCCCACTCCGGCAAGCGCACCTCTTCGGAGTGCTGCGCTACCGTCGAGGACGCACCATCGAGCTCCACCGGCAAGTGCAAGAAGACGATGGCAGCTCCACCCGAGACCAAGAAGGTGTCCGCCAAGGAGGACGGCACTGGTGGTACCTTCACCATCAGTGCCACGCTCGACCCCAAATAGGAAAGCGTGCTCGTTGCTTTCCTGCGGGCGAATGTCGACGTGTTTGCATGGAAACCGTTTGATATCCCCAGTGTTTCCAGGAAAGTAATCGAGCACCACCTTGCCGTCTGTCCTCATGCGCGGCCCGTCAAGCAGAGAGTCAGGAAGCAAGCGGTGGAGCGCCAAGAGTTCATTGCAGAAGAAATCAAGAAATTGGAAGCAGCAGGCCTTGTTAGAGGAGTGCTCCATCCCATGTGGTTGGCCAATCTTGTAGTCGTGCGCAAGGCGAACGGGAAATGGAGGCTTTCTATAGACTTCACTGATGTCAATAAAGCTTGTCCCAAAGATCCATTTCCCTTGCCGCGCATTGACCAGATTGTTGACTCCATAGCTGGATGTGATTTGCTTTCATTTCTTGATGCGTATTCAGGATACCATCAGATCTTCATGGCAGAAGAGGATGAGGAGAAAACCGCATTTATCACCCCTTGTGGCACATACTGTTTTGTACGGATGCCCTTTGGGTTGAAGAATGCTGGTTCAACATTTGCAAGAGTAGTCCATGTCGCTTTTGAGCCACAGATACACAGAAATGTGGAAGCCTACATGGATGATATAGTGGTCAAGAGTAAGGACAAGGCTACCCTGATCCAAGATTTAGAAGAAACTTTTGCAAATCTGCGCAAGATCAACCTTAAGCTCAACCCCGAGAAGTGCGTGTTTGGAGTCCCTTCCGGCAAGCTTCTCGGGTTCTTTGTGTCTCAGCGGGGAATTGAAGCCAACCCCGACAAGATTAAGACCATCGAGCAGATTGAAGCACCGAAGCGCGTCAAGGATGTGCGAAGGCTTGTCGGTTGCGTGGCTGCTCTCAGCAGGTTTATCTCTAAGTCTGCTGAGCGCGCCCTGCCATTTTTCAAGATATTGAAAAAGGCAGGTCCAATGAAATGGACTCCGGAAGCGGAGGTTGCGCTGCAGGACTTGAAGAGGTACCTGTCCTCCACTCCAATACTTGTCGCACCTAAGCCACAAGAAAAGTTGCTGCTGTACCTAGCGGCAACCAATCAAGTGGTTAGTGCTGCGTTAGTAGCGGAGAGGGAGGCGGACGATGAGCCAGCAACCGCGGCAAGTGAATCCAGCGACAAGCAGGGGGCTTCTCCGGCAAGCTCTGGTCTGGCAAGCTCTGGTCCCGACAAAGATGGATCTGCGCAGATATGCAAGGACGTGCAGAAGAAGATGGTGCATCACCCAGTTTACTTTGTCAGCTCCCTTCTCCAGGGGGCTAGGTCGAGGTACTTTGGTGTGCAAAAGTTGCTTTTTGGCCTTCTCATGGCCTCGAGAAAGCTGCGCCATTACTTCCAGGCACACGAGATCACAGTTGTCACTCGCTTTCTGCTGAAGAGGATACTGCAGAATCCAGAAGCAACAGGCAGGATTGTCGAGTGGGCTTTGGAACTGTCAAGTTTCGGCCTCAAGTTTGAGAGCACTGCAACAATCCAAAGCAGGGCATTGGCAGAGTTCATAGCAGAGTGGACGCCAACTCCAGATGAAGAAATTCCAGAGACGAGCATCCCCATCAAGGAGACAAGCAAAGAGTGGCTGATGTACTTTGATGGTGCCTTCTCGCTGCAAGGCGCCGGTGCTGGCGTGCTGCTTATCGCACCCACCGGAGAGCACCTCAAGTACATAGGCTAGATGCACTTTCCCAAAGAGCAAGCAACCAACAATACTGCAGAGTATGAAGGATTGCTTGCCGGTCTCAGAATCACAGCCGACCTTGTGATCAAGAAGCTCATTGTCAGGGGTGACTCGCAGCTTGTCGTCCGCCAAGTGAACAAGAACTACCAGAGCCCGTTGATGGAAGCATATGTTAATGAAGTGAGGAAGCTAGAAGAGCGCTTTGACGGCCTACAAATGGAGCATATCCCAAGAGCTCAGAATGACATTGCTGATGGCCTGTCAAAATGCGCTGCACTAAAGTTGCCTGTGGAACCAGGGATCTTTGTGCTCAAGCTAACTCAACCATCCGTGACACCATCAACTGGGCAGAATAAGAAGAGAAAGTTGGTTTCTGGTGACTGCTTTCCGGCAGAGCTCCCCGAAGCCGCCGCCAAGAAAGTCCCCAAGATCAACACCAACGATGCTGAGGGGCAGTCTGCTACGGCAAACCTTATGGTTTGTTCCGTCGAAGCAAACGCTCCCGACAAGTTTTGCTCCGGCAAGCTTGCCGGGGAATATCACGCTCCGGCAGAACCGCAGGTTCTTGCTGTAGAAGCGGATGTTCTCACAGCAACAGATATGCCTTTAGTCCTTGTTGTCGAGCCGCAAGCTCCAGCATGGGCGCAGTAGATTGTCCGTTTCCTTCAGACAAGAGAACTTCCCGAAGAGCAAGAAGAAGCTGAAAAAGTAGCCCGGCAGTCAAGTATGTACAAGTTTGTCAACAGCACACTATACAGAATAAGACTCAATGATGTGAAATTGAAGTGCATTCGCCGGGAAGATGGACAACAGCTGTTGGCAGAGATACATGGAGGCATATGTGGTCACCACATTGGCGCAGGAGCACTTGTCGGCAAAGCATTCCGACAAGGCTTCTTCTGGCCGACAGCCCTCCAGGATGCAACTGCGCAAGTAACCAAGTGTGAAGCGTGCCAGTTCCATTCCAAACAGATACACCAGCCAGCTCAAGCTCTCCAGACGATCCCTTTATCCTGGCCATTTTCGGTTTGGGGGCTCGACATCCTCGGCCCCTTCCCCCGAGCTGTCGGGGGCTTTGAGTTCTTGTACGTTGCAATCGACAAGTTCACAAAGTGGCCGGAAGTGGAACCAGTGAGGAAGGTGACAGCACAGTCAGCGGTCAAGTTCTTCAGGTCGATTGTTTGCCGTTTCGGGATCCCGAACAGGGTCATCACCGACAACGGCACGCAATTTACGAGCCGCACCTTCATGCAGTACGTCCAAGATCTTGGCGCCAAGGTCTGCTTCGCTTCTGTTTCTCACCCGAGAAGCTACGGTCAAGCGGAGAGGGCAAATGCTGAAGTGTTGCGAGGCCTCAAGACCAGAACTTTCGACAGGCTGCACAAGTGCGGAAGAAACTGGATCGAGGAGCTACCGGTGGTTCTTTGGTCGATCAGGACGACGCCAAATCGAGCCACTGGCCAGACACCCTTCGCTCTAGTCTATGGAGCGGAGGCAGTTCTCCCCACGGAACTCGTATACGGGTCACCTCGAGTGCTCGCTTATGATGAGCTCGAGCAAGAGCAGCTGCGGCAAGATGACGCGCTGCTCCTTGAGGAAGACCGTCTCCAGGCTGCTGTGCGAGCCGCTCGCTACCAGCAAGCTCTGCGCCGCTACCATAGCCGCAGAGTCAATGCCAGGAGTCTCAAGGAAGGCGACCTTGTTCTTCGGCACGTTCAGTCGGCCAAGAATTCCAACAAGTTGACGCCGAGGTGGGAAGGCCCTTATCGGGTGAAACGAGTCACTAGGCCCGGCGCTGTCCGCCTTGAGACCGAAGATGGCATTCCGGTGAGAAACTCCTGGAACATCGAGCATCTTCGTAAGTTTTACCCGTAAGGCGCGGTTGTCGGACCCTGTCCGGCAACCACCTTTCTGTACAAGTCTTGCCGCTGTTGCATGTAATCCTTTGTATAGAGCCGGGCGCAGACCCCGTGCACTAGTAAAGTTCATGTGCCCTGCACATCTTGTCAGTTTCCTTATGCTATAATCCTTTTTCGCATATATTATCTGACACTTTTGCAGCACCAGACGCCGGTAAGCGGTAACGAGCCCAAGGCTCCATATCATTGCTTTATTTCTCTGTCTCTTTCTCAAAAGAAGGAAGGTTTCCTCGCCCACAAGGTTTACCGGGGGGGAAGGAGAAGATAATGGTGTGGACCAGGCCGTTCAAAAAAAAAGGTTTCTCCTTGCCGGGAAGCAGACGACAGAAAAGCTAAGTTGCTAAAGCTTGAGCAATCAGTTTTTGAGTTATTTTCCTTGAACGACCGTGCCTTGTATGGAAAACCTGTGCGCGGAGGAACCAATTCACAGCTAGCTACGCCCTTACTTCGTTTCGAGTCCGCTCAACAACTTAAGTGAGCCGCTAGCGCCCTTACTTTGCTTCGAGTCCGCTCAGCAACTTAAGTGAGCCGCTAGCGCCCTTACTTTGTTTCGAGTCCGCTCAACAACTTAAGTGAGCTGCAACTAGTTGCTACAAGGTTGCTTTTCGGTAGCGACCCCGCCAGCAGGCTGCTGGAGTTCCGCACTCGGCGCTCGCGGGAAGGGTGCCTGCACCGGCAAGTTTCCCTAAAAAGCGTAGGGCAGGACCATACAAAGCCAAGAGTTGAGTAAAGGAAGTAACACATCTATTTGTTGCCTAAGATAGAGTTATGTTACAAAAATAACTTATCGCGCCTCTAATAAAGTGTTCCCATGACATGACTGGCAGCGACAAGAAAAGAAGAAAATGGACGGCCTAATCTACGCGACCGCCGTCAACCCTTTTGAACTCGTTCACCCTGTCGATGATGGGTGCGACGAGGGCCTTAAGTGCGTCAAGATCAGCATCCGCCGGCAGCTTCCTGAGGACATTGGTGAGGTTGAGGCCCGGATGGCGGAAGGCCACCTTCACCAGCACCTTCTCCAGAACTCCGGCACAAATCGAGCGTGACTCGTCGGCCAACTGCTTTGGGATCCGTTCCCGGAGTTGCTGGAGCGCCACCGCCACGCCTTTGAAGAACAAAGTGAGCTTGGCGCTGGGTTGGAGGTTCTCGTCGGAGGAGTACCCGAAGCCTTCCACCCCCAATTGCACCAGCTCCTCTTCGATGACTGCAGCGATGTCCACGAGGCCCTCCGTCCAGAGCTCCACAGTATCTCTGAGAAGATTCTGGGTTTCAGCGGCCCTCGCTAGCAGCGCCTCGTTGGCCTCGATGTCCTTCTTCAAGTCTGCCTCCCGTTTCCTGGCGCTGTCCAATGTCTCCGTCAAGGTGGCCAGCTTCAGCGTCAGATCAGCGTTGGAATCCTTGGCGGCGCTCAATTCCTTGCCCCTCTCGGCGAGTCGGCCCTGCAGCTCACCATGGGCAAGGGCGTCCTTCTCGCGCTCTAGCTTGAGGGCGGCAAGCTCTTCGCCACCAACCTTCAGATCAGTTTCTAGCTGCGCCACCTTTGCCTCCAATTCCTTCTTGGTGGCCTCGGCAGCCCCAGCCGTATCCTTTGCCTCTTGGAGCGTCCCGCCAAGTGCCCATTCGCGCGCGGCAAGCTCCTCTTCGTGGCTGTCGAGGTTCACTTTCCGCTGAGTCAGCTCGCCTTCTCGCGCGTACAGCTTTTCGCCGGTGAGCCGCTGCTGCTCTTCAGCTTCGGCCTTCTCAAGGAGGAAGGCCTTCCATTCCTCGGCAAGCTGCTCCCGCTCCTCCGCCAAGGCCCGGAGAGTTTCTTGACGAACACCCCGGAGCTCCTCCGCACGCTTCTCTATGTCCACGCTCGCCCTCGCGGCAAGCGCTTCCCGGGACTCCAACTTGACTTGACGGGCGCGGTAGAGCGCCAGCAGCCTCCGCAGCAGCCGCTCCTCCTCGGGCTCTTCACTGCTACTTCCCGGCGCGTCGACGATTGACAACCCGGCGGAGGCAAGCACCTCCCCATCCAGAGCTTCTCCTTCCACCGGCGCCCTGGAGCTCGATGCCCAAGGGAGCTTGATGAAGATACCCTCGCCAGCCTTCAGATAGGCGCCGGGCTGGGGCTCCTCGGAGCCTGGCGCTGCGGCAGCGGCGGAGGGATCGGCGATCGGTGCAGCGCCTGACGCTCCTGCGGCCTCAGGGCCGTCAGTGCGATCGCCAGATCCCCCGCCAGCTTCCTCGGCGGCAGCCTTGGCGGCCTCTTCGCCGGCGGGCACGTTAGCGCCGGCTCCTTCTTCGGTGGCCGCGGCATCATCAGTATTGCCGCGCGCGTCTTCTTCGTCGCCCGCCTCGGTCTCCATCGGATCCATGGAGGGTGGGTCTGACGACCAAAGAAGAAGGAGAAATCAAACAAGTGTTCGAGAAGAGAAATCAGCAGAAGACTACAAGGAAAGTTTCGGGCAAGAAGGGCTACCTGTGCTAGGATCTGCCGTCATGGCCTCCACCACCGGCAGATCGTTAGCACTGTCCCTTGCCGGAGACTCCTCCCTTGCCGGAGGCTCCTCCCTTACCGGAGGATGCTCCCTTGTCGGGGAGTCCGCCCTTGGCGGCGTAGTCGAAGCAGACGACGAGTCAGAGGAGATCACCACGCCCTCCTGATCAAGCTGTTCTGCTCCTGCACAAACAAAACAGAGATCGGATGTCAACAAAGGAAAAGAGCAACCACGCGCATCCAGAAGCAGAAAGTAAACCATATGCTTACGTTGGGGGCTGCGCTGGGGGCTGCTCTGCGAAGTGATGGTCGGGTCCGGCAAGGTATTCTCGGGCGCGCCTCCTGTCGTCGCAGTGGGCTCGTCCCCGATGACCACCACCTGAGCCTTGGCCCTCTTCGCCGCCCTCTGGGCCAGAGTCCTGAAAAGGAGAGCCCAGGGTGAATCAGATCCGATGCAAGACAAGATCAGCAAGTTGAAGAACTACAAGAACAAGCTAGGGAATCTCACTCTTCTTCCTCTTCCTCGTCGGAGCTGAGCGCGGAGAGGTCGAAGTTCAGCCCACCTCCGGCGCGACGAGGTGGAGGGGTGGGATCCCTTGGCCGCTTGGCGGGGACTGCGGCGCCAGCCCGAGATGATCCCGCTCCAATTGCCACTGCGGTGGGAGGCGCACCCGCGGCGACCGTACTTGCCGCGGTGGAGCGCATCGTGCGGCGCTGCGGCTGTTGACCAGCTTGCCGCCCTGCTGCATCCCCGATCCTGCTGGGGCGCCTTCTTGGCTGCACTGGGGGCTGCGTTCCGGGTCCTGCTCCCGGCAAGCTCCCCGGAGGTGGCGGGCCGCTCGTACCCTCGGCGGGCTCGTTCGACTTGGCGTCGGGCGCGGCGAGCTCTTCTTCCTCTTCGGGCTGCTCCCGTTCGGCAATGCTCATCGCCAACGCCGCGTCCGCTTCCTCCACGGTAAACCCGAATTCACCCGCGGCCGCGGCTGCCGCCGCCTCTTCCGCCCTGGTGGCGATGCGCTCCATCTCTTGCTCAGTGGTGTCACGGGTGAGGAGCTTCTTCTCGTCAGCATTGACCGCCACCTCCACTAGGCTGTCAAAGAACTGTTGCACGACGTCGCCGGCGGGCTCTTGCCAAGTTGGAGCGATCCCGTGCGAGTCACACAACGGCATCATTGCGCAGATGCGGTCGTGCGAGGAGTTGTTGCACAGAGGAACGACGCCTGCTAGCAACCTGAACCACTCGGGATGCTGTGGGTCATGCTTGAATATCTCCTTAAGCATCCCGTCCAACTCTATGACGGTGAAATTGAAGTTGAGGCCTGGACGCAACCTCATTATATCTGCCGGGCCTCCAAATTCCCAAGCAGGTCTCCCCCTCGCCTGCAGAGGGGCGATGCGCCGGCGAAGGAAATCTGCGCCGACAGCTCCTACAGTTAGCCCGGCAAGCCTGAGACGCAAGATCCGAGTGGTGGCGATTGTCAGCTTGTCGTCGTCCGCGGACAGAGCGCTCCAGTCATTGCCACGCACTGCTGGGGCTTGGCGCAAGGCGGTGAACGGCTGCAGGCTCTGTTCTACAACCCAGCACCAATCAGCTCTCCACTCGTCCCACTTGCTGTGGAGCTCCCCCTTCAAATAGGTCTCCTTCTTGCCGGCCCGCGAGATCCAGGCGATTCCGCCGGCAAGAGGTTCCCCTCTCTCAACACGAGGCATAAAGAAATGGCGGAAGAGAGCTACGTTGGGGTGGACTCCGACAAAGTTTTCGCATAGATGGACGAAAACTGCCATGGTCAGAACAGCGTTGGGGGTAAAATCAAGGAGGTGGAGCCCATAGGTGTTCATGATATCACAGAAGAAATCAGAGAATGGCGGGCAGAGCCCACAGTAGAAGAACACGGCGAAGAAAGGATACCCGTCAGCTGGAGCTGCTTGCGAGGCGACGGAGGAGAGTACCTTTGTGCGCGGATGCGCCCGCGTCTCCGTCGACCAGAAGAGATAGTACCACTCCCTCAGCTCCTCCGCGGAGAGCTTGGGGGGGAAAGTGGCCCGCTCCTTCCGCAGCGCCTCAAGCCGCTGCGCTTCGGTCGACTTCACAGCTTTCGCGGCCGCGGCCTTCGTGGCCTTCCCCTTCCCGGGCTTCGGAGGCATGGCGAAGGCGGTGGGGGAGATCGACGGTGCTGGTGGTGGCGGCGGCGACGGGAGCGGAGCGCTGCTCTCTTTCGATTTTGAAAGTGGAAGAGGGCGGCGGAGGTTTCTGAGATTGCAACAGCAGTTGACGAAGATGGAGGAAATGCCCCTGTTTCCCCTGCTTATAAAGAGGGGCAGGGCGGACGTTTCGGCTTTCCAAATAAACAACCTCCCACGATCTCTCCCACGACACCGCGTTTGATGCGTGCCGTTCTGGGCGTGCGCGGTGGGAGCGGAGTTAGATTCGGCGTGACCCAGGCCGCGTGTGCCCGTGCACTGTTTTGGGCCTGGCCCAACAGCGCTCGGCACTGTGTATGGCCCAGGCCCGGGGGCTCCTGTCGGTGTACTAGAGTAGGGGTACCCTATTACACCGAACTCGTGCACGGGCAGTTGCAGCGCCCCGCGGCAAGGCTTGCCGGGTGACCGCCAGGACCCTCCGTGGTTCCCCTCGAAGACCATTCAAGAACAAAGTACTCAAACCAAGGCCCCGGCAAGAGGAGCTTGCCGGGAAGGCTAACCAAGGCCCCGGCAAGAGGAGCTTGCCGGGAAGGCCAACCCAGGCCCCGGCAAGAGGAGCTTGCCGGGAAGAGACGAGACCCTGGCAAGAGAAGCTTGCCGGGAAAGCCATTCAAGGCATACCAAGAAAGCTTGCCACGACGCGCTTTGCGTCCCGGCAAGATCCGGCAAGCGACAAGCTTCCGGACATGACAAGACGACGGCTGCGGCAAGGAGCTTGCTGCGGGAAACCCCCACTTCGTGCCCGCGCTCCAGCTCACCTGCTAACGTGTCGCTCTGGGACTCTCCCAAGCAAACGTGGCGGGAGGCCGTGCAGCTAGGGGTACGTGGTGGCAAGTAGAGATGAAGAGAAGCCCATCGTGGCAAACGGTGGCGCTCCAAATGGTCACTTTTTGCACTGTTTAGGAGACTCAGACAGGCATTTAATGCCCTTGTCCCCTGCCGTCAGAGTTAGGTAGGGTGCACTGTATCCACAGTAGCGGTAGCTGCACCTACCGCATCCTTTTCCATTTTTACCCTTCTTGTCTGCGTTGCCCCCTGTCGGTGACCCCTTCAGTATAAAAGGAGGCCCAAGCACAACGTAGAAGGGGTTCCGCAGCTCCGGAAGTTTGGAGGTTCGGCCAGTTCGGCTCGTTCGACACCAGGAACACTCTCACGCTCAGTCTGGCAGCGTCCATCGCTCCTGAGCAAGAATCCAATATACACAAACAAGCAGCAGTAGGGTTTTACGCATCCGTGCGGCCCGAAGCTGGGTAAAAATCGCCTCGCGTGCACTGCCTCGATCCGCTCTTTGTGCGCTCTCCGCCCCCCACCGAACCGAAAGGGGCCCTGTCCCCATAGGTGTTGGCGGGAATCAGCATCGCCCCCGACAAAAACCCGATAACATCCTCTGTTTGATGGCCCATGGAGATGCTTCCTTCTGGCCTAGCGCGGTTACGGACATATTTCTTTAGGAGTCCCATGAACCTCTCAAAGGGGAACATATTTTGTAGAAATACGGGCCCAGGATGACAATATCGTCGACTAGATGAACTAGGACGTGTGTCATGATATTGAAGAAGGATGGTGGGAACACCAGCTCAAAACTGACAAGACATTGCGCCACATCACTCCTTAGCCTTGGTACGATTTCTGGATCGATCACCTTCTGAGAGATTGCATTGAGGAATGCACATAGCTTCACAATGGCTAATCGGACGTTTTCCGATAGAAGCCCCCTCAATGCAACCGGAAGCAGTTGCGTCATAATCACGTGGCAGTCATGAGACTTTAGGTTCTGAAACTTTTTCTCTGGCATATTTATTATTCCCTTTATATTCGACGAGAAGCTAGTCGTGACCTTCATACTGAGCAAGCATTCAAAGAAGATTTCTTTCTCTTCTTTCGTAAGAGCGTAGCTGGCAGGACCTTTATACTGCTTCGGAGGCATGCCGTCTTTTTTCGTGCAAACGTTGCATGTCCTCTCGTGCCTCAGGTGTATCTTTTGTCTTCACATACACACCCAAGAAGCCTAGCAGGTTCATGCAAAGGTTCTTCGTCATGTGCATCACATCGATTGAGGAGCGGACCTCTAGGTCTTTCAAGTAGGGTAGGTCCCAAAATATAGATTTCTTCTTCCACATGGGTGCGTGTCCCTCAGCGTCATTCGGAACAGCTAGTCCACCGGGACCCTTTCCAAAGATTACGTAGTGTAAATCATTGACCATAGCAAGCACGTGATCACCGGTGCGCATGGCGGGCTTCTTCCGGTGATCTGCCTCGCCTTTGAAATGCTTGCCTTTCTTTCGACATTGATGGTTGGTCAGAAGAAATCGACGATGGCCCAGGTACACATTCTTCCTGCATTTGTCCAGGTATATACTTTCAGTGTCATCTAAACAGTGCGTGCATGCGTGGTATCCTTTGTTTGTCTGTCCTGAAAGGTTACTGAGAGCGGGCCAATCGTTGATGGTCACGAACAGCAACACCTTAAGGTTAAATTCCTTCTGTCTTTGCTCATCTCACGTACGTACACCGTTTCCATTCTACAGCTGTAAAAGTTCTTCAACTAATGGCCTTAGGTACACATCAATTTCGTTGCCGGGTTGCTTAGGGCCTTGGATGAGAACTGGCATCATAATGAACTTCTGCTTCATGCACATCCAAGGAGGAAGGTTATACATACATAGAGTCACGGGCCAGGTGCTGTGATTGCTGCTCTGCTCCCCGAAAGGATTAATGCCATCCGCGCTTAAAGCAAACCATACATTCCTTGGGTCCTTTGCAAACTCATCCCAGTACTTTCTCTCGATTTTTCTCCACTGCGACCCGTCAGCGGGTGCTCTCAACTTCCCATCTTTCTTTCAGTTCTCACTGTGCCATCGCATCAACTTGGCATGCTCTTCGTTTCTGAATAGACGTTTCAACCGTGGTATTATAGGAGCATACCACATCACCTTCGCAGGAACCCTCTTCCTGAGGGGCTCGCTGTCAACATCACCAGGGTCATCTTGTCTGATCTTATACCGCAACGCACCGCATACCGGTCATGCGTTCAGATCCTTGTATGCATCGCGGTAGAGGATGCAGTCATTAGGGCATGCATGTATCTTCTCCACCTCCAATCCTAGAGGGCATACGACCTTCTTTGTTGCGTATGTACTGTCGGGCAATTCGTTATCCTTTGGAATCTTCTTCTTCAATATTTTCAGTAGCTTCTCAAATCCTTTGTCAGCCACAACATTCTCTACCTTCCACTACAACAATTCCAGTACGGTACCGAGCTTTGTGTTGCCATCTTCGCAATTGGGGTATAACCCTTTTTTGTGATCCTCTAACATGCGATCGATCTTCAACTTCTCCTTTTGACTAATGCATTGCGTCCTTGCATCGACAATGACCCGGCGGAGATCGTCATCATCGGGAACATCGTCTGGTTCCTCTTGATCTTCAGCAGCTTCACCCGTGGCAGCATCATTGGGCACATCGTCTGGTTCCTCTTGATCTTCACCAGCTCCCCCCGTTGCAGCATCACCGTATTCAGGGGGCACATAGTTGTCATCGTACTCTTCTTCTTCGCCGTCTTCCATCATAACCCCTATTTCTCCGTGCCTCGTCCAAACATTATAGTGTGGCATGAAACCCTTGTAAAGCAGGTGGGAGTGAAGGATTTTCCGGTTAGAGTAAGACCTCGTATTCCCACATTCAGTGCATGGACAACACATAAAACCATTCTGCTTGTTTGCCTCAGCCGCATAGAGAAACTCATGCACGCCCTTAATGTACTCGCGGGTGTGTCTGTCACCGTACATCCATTTTCGGTTCATCTGCGTGCATTATATATAATTAAGTGTCCAAATTAATAGAAGTTCATCATCACATTAAAACCAAAGTGCATACATAGTTCTCATATAACAACATATAGCTCTCCAGAGCATCTAATTAATTAAACCATACATTGAAACTATGTAAAACATTTCAATGCGAAAACAAATGCGATCATAATCGCAACCAAGGTAACAATTGATCCAACGGCATAATGATACCAAGCCTCGGTATGAATGGCATATTTTCTAATCTTTCTAATCTTCAAGCGCATTGCATCCATCTTGATCTTGTGATCATCGACGCATCCGCAACATGCAACTCCAATATCATCTTCGCCTCCTCAATTTTTTTTATTTTTTCCTTCAACAAATTGTTTTCTTCTTCAACTAAATTTAACCTCTCAACAATAGGGTCGGTTGGCATTTCCGATTCACATACATCCTAGATAAATAAAATCTATGTCACGTTGGTCGGCATAATTTTCATAAACAATAAATGAACCAATAGTTATAAAGATAATATACATACCAAATCCGAATCATAGACAGGACGAGGGCCGACGGGGGCGGATACCAAAACCATCGCACTATATAAGATGCAATAATAAATGTAAGAAAATGATACAAGTATCTATCTAAACATACAAGTAAGAATATGTTTCCTTTCAGAAAGAAGATAAGAACAAG
This sequence comes from Triticum aestivum, assembly GCF_018294505.1. NCBI lineage: Eukaryota > Viridiplantae > Streptophyta > Magnoliopsida > Poales > Poaceae > Triticum > Triticum aestivum. The sequence goes on along the minus strand of NC_057812.1, from coordinate 75,312,252 downwards.
AGGCTCACCACGGTGATGTCGGTGATGAGATCGGCGCGGGTGATCGACGGCGGTGAAGACGGGGACGGGGCGTGACGGACCGCTAAATCTAGACAAATCTCGAGGAAAATGGAGCTTGGATGTCGAGCTTCGAGAGGAGAAAGCTTAAGTAGTGTGGCTCGGGCATTCCATCGAACACCTCATGTGCATAGGAGGTGAGCTAGAGCACCACAAAGCCCTCTCCCCCTCGGCCAGAAAAAACAGAGCACTGTGCTCTGCTCTTGCGCGAGGGGTATATATAGGCACCTCATTGGTCCCGGTTGATGACATGAACCAGGACTAAAGGGAAGCCTTTGGTCCCGGTTCAAGCCACCAACCGGGACCAATGGTGGTGGGCCAGGAGCGAGGCCCATTGGTCCCGGTTCGTCCCACCAACCGGGACCAAAAGGTCCAGACGAACCGGGACCAATGGCCCACGTGGCCCGGCCGGCCCCCTGGGCTCACGAACCGGGACCAATGCCCACATTGGTCCTGGTTCTAGACTGAACCGGGACTAATGGGCTGAGCCGGCCTAGACCATAGCCTTGTTTTCTACTAGTGATCATATGCTCAGATCCTTAATGATATTCAATACCCCTCTGATCCTGAACATGAATATGCTTTGTGAGTAGTTACGTTTGTTCCTGAGGACATGGGAGAAGTCTTGTTATAAGTAATCATGTGAATTTGGTGTTCATTCGATATTTTGATGAGATGTATGTTTTCTTTCCTCCACTGGTGTTATGTGAACGTCGACTACATGAAACTTCACCATGATTTGGTCCTAGGGGAAGGCATTGTGAAGTAATAAGTAGATGATGGGTTGCTAGAGTAACGGAAGCTTAAACCATAGTTTGTGTGTTGCTTCGTAAGGGGCTGATTTGGATCCAGATGTTTCATGCTATGGTTAGATTTATCTTAATTCTTCTTTCGTAGTTGTGGATGCCGTGATAGTGGTTAATCATAAGTGGGAGGCTTGTCCAAGTAAGTACAGCACCCAAGCACCGGCCCGCCCACATATCAAATTATCAAAGTAATGAACGCGAATCATATGAGCATGATGAAAACTAACTTGATAGTAATTCACATGTGTCCTCAAGAGCGCTTTGCTATAAAAAGGATTATCCTTTGCTATAAAAACGATTGGGCCACCTTGTTGCACCTTTTCTATACTTGTTACTTGTTACCCATTACGAATTATCTTATCACAAAACTATTTGTTACCGATAATTTCAGTGCCTACAGAAAATACCTTGCTGGAAACCACTTGTCATTTCTTCTGCTCCTCGTTGGGTTCGACACTCTTACTTATCGAAAGGAATACGATTGATCCCCTATAATCATGGGTCCTCATGGATCCTTAGTGCTACAGTAATACTAGTTACCTTGTATGGTACTCATAGCATTTGATATATATGTTCTGTAGGCAGTTCTCCCTAAATTTATGAAACTCCTCCATGCAAGATTATAATTCATTCTATGGTCCTGCTTCACCATTTCCAGAGAGTGGTCTTTTCCAGAATTAAGGTCCTTAGACTAGAACCAAGCATTTAGTTCAATGGATCGCCGTTAGCTCAAATTGTCTTCGGTCCTCATATATATCTTTACCTACCATGTTAGAGGTCAAATATTTCCTAAACAATACATGTTACCTATGTAGGTCTTGAGATCATGTTGCCCGGACCCTTAAATTGGACAATGCATAGAGTTCACCACATCATAACAACATACTAGATAGATCACGCTAGTATGAATGCAAATGACGACATATAGAATAGGCACAAATTAATCTTACCAATTACCTACATCTCCCACACCTAGGGGGAATTACTCAAACATCATAAGAGGGGACTCAATCACAACAAACATAAAACCCCTGAAAACCATATTGATAGTACCGGGAAGATCCACAATAAGATGAAATGGGTAATTCAAATAGTCTTGATCTCCAGATGAGGTTGAGTAGAGTTACAATTTTTCTCCCCAATTGGAATTCCTCTTACAATAGTCAAACGGGTGATGATGATCATGGAGATGAAACAACCAAAACTAAGAAGATCTCCGATGGTTCCTTAGATCCATTCTTCTCCTAATATGGGTGGTGTGGCGGCAGGGGTTCTCTTCCCCTCTCGGGTGCTTCACGAAAGTGGCTTGTATAGATGTGGTGGACCTGATGGCAGTCCATACTACCGCTCATACAGGCGCTTGCAGTCATATGGAACGTCGTCTATTGCCCTGTTGCACCTAATGACTTGAGTCTCTTCAGGAAAGCTGCTCCAATTGGCTTGATTTCCAGCAATCCTCCTTGGTTTCCTTCCATAATTGATATTTCCTGCCAAACATTAGGGAAATGGATTTTATTATCCTTCGAGGGATTAGCATTAGGTATATCTGAAGAGTAATAAAAAATTCCAATGAAACCAAGCAAGAGTCACTACTAAATCATCACAAATTCTTGAGCTATCAAGAGGCTCCCAAATCTTGCCTGTGACGTTAACGGGGCATGAAGAGCCAGCGGTGGGCCGGCTCATGTTGGCTCTGGGCCACCTCAAGCAAGAAACTTGGACCCAGCTGGCCCAAGCGCGGCCTCAATTGGTCGGCTCGACATTGACGAAGGAAGAATGCAGGGCATGATACGTCTCCAATGTATCTATAATTTTTTATTGTTCCATGCTATTATATTATCCATCTAGGATGTTTTATATGCATTTATATGCTATTTTATATGATTTTTTGGACTAACCTCTTAACCTAGAGCCCAGTGCCAGTTTCTGTTTTTCCTTGTTATTGAGTATCGCAGAAAAGGAATATCAAACGGAGTCCAATTGACCTGAAAATTTACAGAGATCATTTTTGGACCAGAAGAAGCCCACGGAGTGTCGGAGACGGACCAGAAGAGTCCCGAGGCCACCACGAGGGTGGGGGCGCGCCCTACCCCCTGGGTGCGCCCCCTGCCTCGTGGCCGCCTCGTGGACCCCCCTGACTTGTTCCCGACACCAACGCCTCTTATATATCCCCAAACTTCTAGAAAATAACCTAGATCGGGAGTTCGGCCGCCGCAATCCTCTGTAGCCACCAAAAACCAATCTAGACCTGTTCTGGCACCCTGCCGGAGGGGGAATCCCTCACCGGTGGCCATCTTCATCATCCCGGTGCTCTCCATGACGAGGAGGGAGTAGTTCACCCTTGGGGCTGAGGGTATGTACCAGTAGCTATGTGTTTGATCTCTCTCTCATGTTCTTGATTCGGCATGATCTTGATGTATCGCGAGCTTTGCTATTATATTTGGATCTTATGATGTTTCTCCCCCTCTACTCTCTTGTAATGGATTGAGTTTTCCCTTTGAAGTTATCTTATCGGATTGTGTCTTTAAGGATTTGAGAACACTTGATGTATGTCTTGCATGTGCTTATCTGTGGTGACAATGGGATATTTACGTGATCCACTTGATGGATGTTTTGGTGATCAACTTGCGAGTTCTGTGACCTTGTGAACTTATGCATAGGGTTTGGCACACATTTTCATCTTGACTCTCCAGTAGAAACTTTGGGGCACTCTTTGATGTTCTTTGTGTTGGTTGAATAGATGAATCCGAGATTGTGTGATGCATATCGTATAATCATACCCACGGATACTTGAGGTGACATTAGAGTATTTAGGTGACATTAGGGTTTTGGTTCATTTGCATCTTAAGGTGTTATTTCACTACGGACTCTTGAATAGATCGATTAGAAAGGATAACTTTGAGGTGGTTTCGTACCCTACAATAATCTCTTCGTTTGTTCTCCGCTATTAGTGACTTTGGAGTGACTCTTTGTTGCATGTTGAGGGATTGTTATATGATCCAATTATGTTATTATTGTTGAGAGAACTTGCACTAGTGAAAGTATGAGCCCTAGGCCTTGTTTCAACGCATTGCAATACCGTTTTCGCTCACTTTTATCAATATTTACCTTGCTGTTTTTATATTTTCAGATTACAAAAACCTACATCTACCATCCATATTGCACCTGTATCACCATCTCTTCGCCGAACTAGTGCACCTATACAATTTACCATTGTATTGGGTGTGTTGGGGACACAGGAGACTCTTTCTTTTTTGGTTGTGGGTTCTTTGAGGGAGACCATCTTCATCCTACGCCTCCCATGGATTGATAAAACTTAGGTCATCCACTTGAGGGAAATTTGCTACTGTCCTACAAATCTCTGCACTTGGAGGCCCAACAACGTCTACAAGAAGAAGGTTGGGTAGTAGACATCAAGCTCTTTTTTGGCGCCGTTGCCGGGGAGGCAAGTGCTTGAAGTTATATCTTTAGATCTTGCAATCGAATCTTTTTGTTTCTTGTTTTATCACTAGTTTAGTCTATAAAGGAAAAATGCAAAAAATGGAATTAAGGTTGCCTCATATGCTTCATCTTTTTCATGTCTTTCATGAAAATAAGAATTCCGATAATTGTGCCAAAGTGTTAGAAGAAGAATGTATTAAAATGTTTGGCACTAAATCTTTGGATGATGGGCATGATTGCAGTGTTGTTATTTTCAATTCTTTGAATACCCATGAAGCTAATGATATGCAAAGCCACAAGCTTGGGGATGCTATGTTTGATGAAGATGGTATATTTTGTCCCCCAAGTTTTGATGAGCAAATTTATTATGATGAAAGCATCCCTCCTCTCTATGCTGATTATTGTAATGAAACATAGGCTATAAAGAATAATGATATCCATAAAACTTTTCATCATGATTTTAACTTTCAATTGGATTATGCCTCGCATGATAGTTATTTTGTTGATTTTGCTCCCACTACTATTGATGAGAATAGATTTGCTTATGTGGAGAGTAATAAAATTTCTATGATCATAGATCATGAAAAGAATGATTTATGCGATGATTATATTGTTGAATTCATTCATGATGCTACTGAAAATTATTATGAGGGAGGAATATATGCTTGTAGGAGTTGCAATAATATCAAGTTTCATCTCTACGTGCTTAAAGTTTTGAAGTTATGCTTGTTTTGATTTCCTATGCTAGTTGATTCTTGTTCCCATAAATTGTTTTCTCACAAAATCCCTGTGCATAGGAAGTGGGTTAGACTTAAATGTGCTTTTCATATGCTTCATGATGCTCCCGTTATGTTTTAATTCTTATCTTTTATGTGAGCATCATTGAAATTATCATGCCTAGCTAGGGGCGTTAAACGATAGCGCTTGTTGGGAGGCAACCCCATTTTATTTTTGTTCTTTGCTTTTTGTTCCTGTTTGGTAATAAATAATTCATATAGCTTCTGTTATGATTGTGTTTTTTATGTTTTAATTAGTGTTTGTGCCTAGTAAAGCCTTTAGGATCTTCTTGGGTGATAAAAACAGAAAGTATGCGCTCACTAAAATAATTTTCATTTTTCACCAAAGAGTGATAAAATACCAATTCCAACTGCAGTAGATCAATATACAAATTTTACTGGTCGTCCTAATTTGTAAGAATTTTTGGAGTTACAGAAGTATTTGAAACATCCAGATTGTTACAGACTGTTCTGTTTTTGACAGATTCTATTTTCGATGCATAGTTTGCTTGTTTTCTAGTTTCTATGGCTTATATTGCTTAATATAAATTGTAGAAATGGTATGGTACAGTAGGCATCATGTGAGAAAAATTATGAATCTTGTCTTTACAGTACTTAAGTGGTGACTTGCTTTCTTATACTAACAGAGCTTACGAGTTTTCCGTTGAGTTTTGTGTTGTGAAGTTTTCAAGTTTTGGGTAAAGATTCGATGGACTACGGAATAAGGACTGGAAAGAGCCTAAGCTTGGGGATTCCCAAGGCACCTGTCGGTGTCAAAACCGGCGGATCTCGGGTAGGGGGGCCCGAACTGTGCGTCTAAGGCGGATGGTAACAGGAGGCGGGGGACACGATGTTTACCCAGGTTCGGGCCCTCTCGATGGAGGTAATACCCTACGTCCTGCTTGATTGATCTTGATGATATGAGTATTACAAGAGTTGATCTACCACGAGATCGTAGAGGCTAAACCCTAGAAGCTAGCCTATGGTATGATTGTTGTTCTATAGACTAAACCCTCCGGTTTATATAGACATCTGAGGGGGCTAGGGTTACACAGAGTTGGTTACAAGGGAGGAGATCTACATATCCGTATTGCCAGGCTTTCCTTCCATGCCAAGGAAAGTCCCATCCGGACATGGGAAGAAGTCTTCAATCTTGTATCTTCATAGTCCAACAGTCCGGCCAAAGATATAGTCTGGCTGTCCAGATACCCCCTAATCCAGGACTCCCTCAGTAGCCCCTGAAACAGGCTTCAATGATGATGAGTCCGGCGCGCTGATTTGTCTTCGGCATTGCAAGGCGGGTTTTTCTTCCGAATACTCCATAGAAGATTTTGAACACAAGAATAGTGTCCGGCTCTACAAAATAAGTTCCACATACCACCGTAGAGAGAATAATATTTCCACAAATCTAATATGCTGACACGTTTAGCAACATGACATCGTGCCATGGCCCGGTCTTTATTTGAACCATTTTTCTCAACCAGCACTGCACATATCACGAGGCGGTTTTCTTGACATGTTCTGTCAAAGCAGAGATCGTGCCCCCCTTATCATGGGATTCTCATCAATACGGATGTGGGTAACCCAATCGTGCCCGTTGGTATGACTCCTCGTTTTTAGGCAAGTCCCAAACGACCACGAGGAGGACGCTTGATATTCACCCTCTTTATAAAGAGGCCAAGGCTTGTCCTGTTTTCCCTCTCGTGCTCAATCGAATCCTTCCCCCGCCTTGAGTTCCAACACTCAAGGCTCAGTTCAGGCGCTTCGGACCTTCAACCATGTCCGGATCCAACCTTCAAGGTCGGTGGATGCCTTCCTCTGTCACAGAGGAAGACATCAAGAAGCTAAGAGAGGCCAGGTATTTGACCCTCGAAATCTCGCACAGGCTGCCTGCTCGAGGGCAGGTCATTCCCACTCCCGAACCCGGCGAGAGCGTTGTATTCATCTCTCACTTCCTCCGAGGGCTAGGCCTCACTCTGGATCCCTTTGTTAGGGGGCTCATGTTCTATTATGGGCTAGATTTCCATGACCTAGCACCGGATTCCCTCCTTCACATCTCGTCGTTCATCCTCGTGTGTGAGCCCTTCCTCCGCATTACCCCACACTTCGGCTTGTGGCTCAAGACTTTCAATGTGAAGCTGAAGATGATCAAGGGGCGACATGCACAGTGTGGAGGTGCTATAATAAGCAAAAGTGCTGATGTTCCGTGGCCAGAGGGTTCCTTCCCAGTGCTGATGCTCCCTGAAGTGCCAAGTGGGTAGCCGCCCCTGCCTTTTGCTCAGGCCCCCACCACAACTAACGTCATGGATCAATAAGGGGCTGAACTAGGGTCCAGGAAATGATGTGCCGATATTGCAGAGTCGCATCCGAGATCTTCTTGAGAGAGATGTCAGCCTGGTCACGGTAATGCAAGTCATGCTAGTTCGTCGAGTCCCGCCTTGCAAACGTCGACCCCTCCGTATGTGGGAATTCAACCCGGAAGGACCGCAAACTATCCCGCATGACGCTCGAAGAGATGTACAAATTGTTCTTCGGACCACAAATAAAGTGTCCGGACACCACCGAGGATGCGGGTCTGAGCTGTAATCGCCCAGATACCCAAGTAAGTAATCCCGTGGCCGAACACGCTGTCTTTTTATTTATCATAACATTATTCTGAAAAGTCGCTCCTCTACCAGGACTTGGTAACAAAGGCGAAGATGATCAGGTGTTCGGCCCACCTTCCCAAAGGCTCAGCAAATCCAGTACTAGCCAGAATGCTCGAGTCGGTGCCTTATCAGGCGCCCTCAGGGGAAGATAAAGGGGGTAATAAAGAGGCTGAAAGCAGGCCTCACTCATTATTCATCCAAACCGGGGGAATGAGCACCTCCGTGAAGGAGGGTAACCAGGGAGAAGAATCTGAAATTCCCTCTCCCCAAGGAAGGAAGAGGACCACCTCTGAAGACCCGGAAACAAAGGTTTCCAAACGGGGGAAGAAATCTTCACCAGAGGGTCCTGCCTCGGAGGGTACTCTTGCCGCACAGTGCCCGCAAGGGGATCAGCCCTCTACCGAGCTGTAAGTAAACAAAAAGTACTTAATAGTAAAAATATCCTACATTACTTCTGAAGACAATAACCGAAGCATATGTCTTGTAGTTCGGGTCGTAGCCCTTCTCGACAGAGTTCGTCTTCGGGGGATCTTCTTCCGGAGATGATGGAAAGAAAAACACCTCCCCCTGCCACCCCGCCTCCTGAGGCGAGCGACCCTGAAGTGTCGTCGCGGAGGGTTTCTCCTGATCCGCCAAGGCCAGAGGGTAATCCTTTGGCCACCCGAACTCCTCAGTATTCGGCTCCTAAAGAGAGCAACGGAAAGAGTCCGGAACCATCCGGTGTGCGATCAGACGCACTGAAGAATCTTCTGGAGCAAGCGGCCATCTCAGAAGTGCATCATACGCTAATGGGTACGGTGATTGAGAGGATTTCATCCGCCAAAAGCCGGTTGCATGAAGATTTTATGAGTCTGCTAAAAGGCTTTGAGGTACATGAAATAGTGTATGTTTTTGACAGTACCGCATACGTTAGGTGTGCCCTATGCAGATAGTAGCCCCTGAGACTCTGGTTGCTGTCAAGAACGGCGGCAAATAGAGGATCATAGTCCCAGGTAATAATCAGGCTGCCTTCATGTGCAGGTGGCTAAAGGTCCGGTGGCTAGCCGGACTGGTGAGTTTGCCGAGGTGAAGCGGCAATTTGATGCGGCATATGCCGACATCGTGCTTGTCAACAAGCGGCTCGACGAGGCACAGGGTATGTGATTTCTCCGGTGATCAACACATAGTAAGAGGAGCATGATGCCAGTATCTTTAATATGTTGTGACTGCAGATGGAGCTGCCGCCGTGGAGACCCTTCGGGTTGAACTTGCCCGAGCCAAGGAACAAGCCAGGAATAGTAATGCGGCCGCTCTAAAGGCGGTCGAAGAGCTGAGGGCCGAACAGGCTGCACATTGCAAAAGCAAGGAAAAAATAGCCAAAATGGCTGTTGAGTTGAAAGATGCCGCCGACCGTTACCAGCTTCTTGAAAAAGAAAGCCGAGCGAAGGCAACGGACCTGGAGAAGGCCATGGTAGCAGCCAAGGAAGCCCGCTCCAAAATCAGAGTGGCGAAGGAGGAGCTGCGTCAAGATGGAGATATCGCGGCTGGGAAGCCCTTTTTTTTGCAGACGAAGTTCGGAGATCCGAAGTATGCCCCACTTGATCAACTATAGAGTTCTGTAGACGCATACGTGGATTTGGCAGCAAGTGCTGCTGTTACGGCCGAGTACTTCAAGGATCAAAAAGATCGTGAAGTGGAAAAGTTGTTCTGGTCATAGTTCCATGTTCCAGTGCATCCGCTGTTGTTGATGAGCGAATGGCCAAGTGGGCCGAGCTCCATTGGTTGTCCGGTCTTGCCATGAGGTCTATTGTGGATCATCTGTGGCCGGAAGGGCCAAGCTCGAATAGTTATTTTAGTTTAGTGCAACAGTTCCTTGGTGTTGTGCCGCACATCGACGCTATGAAGAGGTCGGCATGCATAGAGGGTGCGCGTATGGCACTTGCCCGTGTCAAGACATACTGGGCAGAGATGGAGTCCACCGCTATTGCCATGCAGAGTTCGGGCGCAAGCCAAGTATCTGGCGAGCACTACTTTGAAGAAGTCCTTGAAGGCACTCGTTCAATAGAGGCTCAGTGCTCGAAGAATATTATGTTCTAGTGACATGTGTTCCCATTGTAAAAACAATGTTTTATTGAATTATAAGGGCTGTGTTTATACTTTTGCCTGAAAGTATTATGATGCCTCCTGTGCGGCCGTTTATGCATATATGTATATAACCTGAAAGTTTGCAGTCGTCGGCTTCAGCCCCCACGCATATAATGCGGGGGTGTTTGCAAAAAAACGCGTATTTACACTTGATCCAATGTCTTGGTCCATTAAGGAGGTGGTAGCGCAGCAAACGAGGCAATCGGAATATATTGCTTTAACACTTTCACTTAGCCATAGGAGTTTGACGGTGGGACTACTATATAGCGCCTGGTACTTCCGAGCTCGTCCAAATACGGGGAGTGTACATACAAGACCGGGAAACGGCCCTTCATTAATGCGGAGGAATCCCGAAGATTCTGCTAAGTCATCGAGTGGTTGACCAGTCTCGCGCTTTATCATGACAGTCATTTTTCGGCTTTCTCTACTGAGGTGCTCATCCGGATGAACCAGGGCACAATCGCAGTAGTTCTCCCAGTGCCGCCTTAGCCGATAGAGCGGAACGTAAGGTAGCAAAACACGGGAGCTGGGCAAACCCAACATTTGACCAAAGACATGATTCGGAGCTGATGCATATAAGGCCAAACTCGCGACGCCGAACACTCCCTAAGATATTCGGTCTTTATAACATATATCGGGCTGAACAATGCCCTTAATAATAAACCTCGAGTGTCCAGGTACGTGCAATATTCTGACGTGGCGAAATGCCAATAACGTCAGCATCCTTATTGGTTGTATTGAGTATCCAAAGGATGTGAACAACAAGAGACAGTAAAAAAGGTTTACGCAGGGTATTAATCTGAAAATAAACCTTTGAGCGGGTCCCTTCTGCACGTCTGCGCCTCTATCTCTGTTGTGCCATGTCCTGGACGGGTGCAGCACGATTGTCATCTGTAAAAGAGAAGAACTTACGTGAATGTTGTCATGCCAAAAATTTGGTTATTCTCAATAAACCATTAAAATTCAAGATAAGTCAAGTTGAGCTGAACTAGCCCTGATTACACGCGGGAAGCCCTTGGTACCGTCTATGAGGGTTTAACCATCAAACCAATCTCAGGTATATCTAGTGATGCACCGGACTCGTCTAACCGTGTCCGTGGTCTTGACGACCTGTCATTTATTCTGGTTTGTGAGGCCGTCTAGTGCTCAGCTGTTAAAGCCGCCGCACGTTCTTCCACACGTAGAGAACGCTCAATATTTCCACCAACTATGATGGTGCCGCATGGACCAGGCATCTTAAGCTTAAGAGAAGCATAATGTGGTACTGCATTAAAACGAGCGAAAGCTGTTCTTTCGAGTAGTGCTTGATAGCCGCTTCGGAATGGAGCAATGTCGAAGTATAACTTCTCACTTCGGTAGTTGTCGGGTGAACCGAATACAACCTCTAGTATTAGAGAGCCCGTGGAGCGGGCCTCTGGGCCTGGTATTACTCCCTTGAAGGTAGTATTACTGTGGCTGATTTTTGTCGGGTCTATCCCCATTTTGCGGACTGTGTCCGAATATATCAAATTTAGGCCACTGCCGCCATCCATCAGGACTCGTGTGAGATAGTATCCGTTTATTATTGAGTCTAACACCAAGGCAGCTAATCCTTCATGCCGGATGCTTGTCGGGTGATCCCTGCGATCAAAAGTGATCGGGCAGGCCAACCAGGGGTTGAACTGAGGGGTGACGGGCTCTACGGCGCGTATGTCTCAGAGTGCGTGCTTGCTTCTCCTCTTTGTCACGTGGATCATGTTTACTGTTTTAACCTCTGGTGGGAATTCTTTCTGTCCTCCAGTACTTAGATGGCAAGGTTCATCCTCGTCTTCGCTTGGTGTCTCCCTCCCTTGTGTTCGGTGTTTAGCTTACCGGCCTGCCTGAAGACCCAGCATTCTCTGTTGGTGTGATTTGCAGGTTTATCGGGGGTGCCATGAATCTGACATAGTTTTTCTAGAATCTTGTTTAGGCTAGACGGTCCATCTCTGCTGCCTTTGAAAGGCTTTTTCCGCTGACCTAGTCAAGAGCCCCTGAATCCGGCGTTTACCGCCGTATTATCTGGGTTGTCTTCATTATTTCGACGCATACTTTTACTGCGTCGTGGTTTTCCATTGTCATCCTTGACTTCAGATGTGCTTGGGTTGCTAGTGCTACTGCGGGCTAACCAGCTATCTTCGCCTGCGCAAAAGCGGGTCATGAGGCTTGTCAGGGCTGCCATTGTTCTCGGTTTTTCTTGGCCGGGGTGTCTGGCGAGCCATTTGTCTCGGACGCTTTGCTTGAAAGCTGCTAAAGCTTCGGCATCCGGACAGTCAACGATTTGGTTCTTCTTAGTGAGAAACATGTTCCAAAGCTTTTGGGCTAACTCTCCAGGCTATTGAATTATATGACTTAAATCGTCTGCATCCAGAGGTCGAACATAGGTCCCTTGAAAATTAGCCCGAAAAGCATCCTCGAGCTCCTCCCAACCTCCAATTGAGTTTTCGGGGAGGCTTTTTAGCCAGTGCCGAGCTGGTCCTTTAAGATTGAGGGGAAAGTACTTGATGGCGTGGAGATCGTCTCCGTGAGCCATATGGATATGGAGGATAAAGTCCTCAATCCAAACTCCAGGGTCTGTGGTCCCGTCGTACGCCTCTATGTACACTGGTTTGAATCCTTCTGCAAATTCGTGGTCCAGTACCTCATCGGTGAAACATAGGGGTGTGCGGCACCCCTGTATTTGGATGCATCATGGCGTTCGGACGGTTGTAGTATTCGGTTTTGATTTTGTGCCGGAGCGTGCTTACTAGATCCATAGATGGATCTAGTCATACTGGATTTTTGGCGCAAGTCCTCGCGTAGATCATTTGTTGACTTATGTGCGGCCTTGTTAGCCCCTCTATCGCGGCCACAAGGTGGTCGATCCGGCTAGTTGGCCATTTTATTTTTCGGCTGTGTGGGCTCTAAGGCCTCATCGTCGAATTCAGGTAATAGCTTGCTCTTTGGATAGCTCTTTGTATGGTAACTTTCACCATACTTTTCTTCGTTGTCGAGCACTTTGTTCCACCTGCTGTTGAGCGTATTTTGTGCGGCCTTAAGCCTTTGCTTCTGCTTCTTCAGACTCCTCGTTGTGGCAATAAGCCTTCTGTGGAGGTTCTCTTGCTGCAAATGCGTTCCCGGGATGATGTGTGCATCTTCATCCGGACTATTTTCCTCCCCAGAGGGGATTTGATGAGGTTTATCCTCGGCGTCGCCGTGTTTGGACATCGGATCCGTACTATGCTCGCTGTTTGAAGTTTCATCATGCTCCTCTGCTGGTTCAATGTGGTTGTCGTTTCCTCTGGAGTTGACTGGAGTGTTATTTTCTCTTGCGATGTTATCGCTGTTTTTGCCGAGGCGGGATTTTGAGCGGCGCCTACGCCGACGCTTTGATTGCTTCTCGAGGGAGCTATTCTTCACTGCATCCTGCCGTTCTTCATCATTGTTTTCTTTGGGTGTATCCACCATGTATATGTCATGTGGTGAAGTGGTTGTCGAGCGTCCTATGGGCACTGATTCCTGTTCCTATCCTGCATCATCGACAGAGGTGACTAACTAAGGTAAAATGGATCGTTTTTGAGCTAACTAGGTGAAATGGGTCATTTTGGAGCTAACCTAGGTGAAATGGGTCATTTTGGAGCTAACCTAGGTGAAATGGGTCATTTTAAAGCTAACGTAGGTAAAATGGATCATTTAGGAGCTAATCTACGTAAAATGGGTCATTTTAGAGCTAACTTGGATAAATTGGATCACTTGTAAGCTAACTAAGGTAAAATGAGTCATTTTAGAGCTAACTTAGGTAGAATGGATGGTTTATGAGGTCAGTAAGCTTATTAAGTCATTTTGGAGGAAAAGAAGCTAACTCTAGGTCATTATGTTAAGCATATTGGAGGAAATAAAGCTAAGTCTAGGTCTTTATGCATTTGTTAAGCAAAACACTAGAGAAACTTACCGTGATCACGGAGGTGTAGGAGCGGGCTGGCTCGCGCCGGTAGCTGGAGAAGGAGCGGGCTGGCTCGCGCCGGTAGCTGGAGAAGGATCGTGCGATGCATTTCTGGAGTTAAGCTGCACCAAAGATCATTTCCAATGTCTCGTTAGCATTATGACACTCAAATGTTAAGACTAGCAAGTAATGTCCATTCTAATTAAACTCACCGTGCTCCCAGGAGCAATCACTGGCATCGGCAGAGCGGTCTGACCGGACTTCTCACACACTGACTGCACATTTGGTTTTCACAACAGAGTCATACTAGTTAGTAATGAGACTCAAATGTTAAGACTAGCAAGTAATCTGCAGAAGAAACTTACCACAAGGAGCTCGTACATGGCCCTTGCCTGCATGTCATTCCGTGCCCTCTCTTGCTCCAACATCTTTGTCATCTTCTCCTCCAACTCCCGCTGCCTCTCCGCCGCCTCTGCTAGAAGTTTCTCCGTTCTATCTCTCTCACTCTGTATAGCAGCCTGCAACACCACTCACATGACCATTTGTAATCATTGATGGAAGCGCACCCAATGTAATGGAAAAAGATAGCTGAGTACGTATAACTAACCGTGAAGGCGAGTTGGACTGGCCGTTCACGAGGCCTTATCTCAGGAGTGGAGCTCGACTGGCGCGCCTTGATCTCCGGGAGAGTGCTAGGACAACGGATAAGTCCATGTCCCATGGCTATGGAGCCATGGGACCTCCCGCCACCAGATATCATCAGCAGCTCTATATCAATGGGACCCTGGCTCGGGTTAAAGTCCTCCCCTTTCCTCGCCTTCCCCTGATCTCTATATTGCACGAGCTTGTCGTGGGCGGAGATGTTGGTGAAGTTCTTTGGATCATTGAGGTCAGACGCAGAGAATGCCATGACTTTCTTGTAAGGGCCAGTGTGGGCCATGGCATACAAGTCGTACACCTCTGGCACCTTATCCGCCTTATTGTAGCGTGCCTGAAAGAGAGAAACAAAGTAAATTAGTAATTAAAGGGCTAAAGCTAGCATGATGAATGAATTGCATGAATCATGAAGCAAACAACTTACCCAGTTCCGCCCGTACTGAAATAAGTTGGAGCTCCTTGGTGGTGTGGCACACCTTCCATTTGGGCACGTTTGTCCTTGGCCTCTTTGTGGGTGGCCAGCCATTCTTTTGAGCACCACGCATTGACCAACACCTCCCAACAATCCATCCGATCCGCACACCATCTCAGAGGGGCCTAAGTTAGCAAATAGAAACTTGAGCGCTACGGCTATGAATTACTAAATGAAGGAAGTAAGTACAAGGCCTTAAGAATTACCTTCATGTACCTCTCCTTACTCAAGAACTTATCGCGGCACTCCTGCTTGGGCTTCTTGATACCACGCCCGGCGTAGTAGTCTCGAACAGCCTGCACCCGAACCTCATGCCGTAAGTTCTGAAGTAGGCGCTTGCACTCCTTGTGGATAACATGATCTGCCTCCTCCTCGTATCCCTCCTCACACCTGTAGAATGTCTGCAATCAAATGAGACAATATTGATTAGTACAATTAATAACTAGCTAGTTGAAGATTTTTAATTATGTAAAGGAGCAATTACCCAGAACTTTCTGATCCCGACGTCTGCCCTCGTCTTGCACAAGACACCGTCGATAATCTCTCCCGACGGGGCTGGGGTAACCAAGTAGTGCTCCCAAGTCAATCCAACCTCTGGAAGCCGACCCTCACCAGGCAACATGACAAACCCCGGGAAGTTTTGCCGAATCAGAACTCCAAGGACGGAGTTGGGCCGGCGGACACTTTCATGGTGGTCCCAACCCCTGCAGCATGACAAGGCGAACACATCAGTTATTTGAAGAAACGTGAATGCAGAAGGTACAAAAAGATTAAATGCACTTACCTCTCCATATCAGGGAAAATCAACCACCTCTACTAGCGGGTCGCCGGCACGGCCGGGAGTCGTCTAGCACTACACTGGTAGACGTTGCCCCCCTCCTCCCCCTCCTCATCAGTCGGCTCCCCGCCATCATTAGAATGGCCAGTCAGCTCCCCGCCATCATCAGCGTGGCCACTCGGCTCCTCAGGCTGACCCGACCAGGTCTCCATCCAGACGTGTGCTCCTCTGGGGTCTCGTGGGCCCAAGTATCGTGGGCCGAAGGCCTGTCGACCCGAGGCTCGTGGGCCGAAGACCCATGGACCGGAGGCTCATGGACCGGAGTCCGTGCAGCCTCCTCCTCAGACGAGTCCACCCTAGCAGTCACGTGCTAGGGTGAAACAGCTGGGGGCGGCGGCGAGGAAGGCGCCGTAATAGTCACCCTACCTCCTCTCCTGCGACCACGTGCTCCACCTCATCTCTTCTTGTAACCTCATCCCCTGCTGGGCACCGCGGTCGACGAAGAAGGGCCCGGCGGTGTCGCCATACTGTCCAGCAACGCTCGGCGGAGAGGTGCGTGTGGAATGGAAGACCTCGCACCACGCGCCGACGAAGAAGGGGCCTCGGCGCGCTCCCGACCAGCGCCCACCATCTTTCAACACCTGCCATGACAAAGAATAAACGAAATTAGTACAACATAAAAAAAAGTACCGACATGAATAATAATATGAATATCACTTAAGTGTATCATCATCAAGTACAACATAAAAAAATTGAATACCTGACACTACTAATAATCTCGATCAGTATAATCAATAAATGCATAATCATCATCATCACTATAATCAATGATGGGCTCATAGGGTTCATTGGCATCAACATGTGCAAGGCCACCTTGACATAATCGGTCAAGCATTGACAGGTCATCCGCAGCAGTAACCTCTTCTTGTTCCGTCTCTTCTTGTTCCTCCTCTGGGGTGATGTCGGATTCATTGTCGCTGTCTACTTCAATGTTTTGGGGTGAAGTATAGCGGTACTTGAAACACTTTTTGGAAAGACGTGTCTCTTGGAAGAATTCTCCTTCATATGTGTCTGGGTTAACGTGAGGTTCATAATCCTCTTCCTTTGGGGGAGAAAGTCTAGCACGTGGCGGCACTTCATAAACGATATCCCAACCTTTCAGATTTGGATTAGTTTGGCAGGCCCACGGTAGATAGAATACTTGGGTCGCCTGTTGAGCCGTAATATAGACATCAGGAACATCTAAATGGGTGCTTTGGTTGATTTGAACTAGCCCTCTATGTTCATGAGTCCTTCTAGTCTCCTTCGGCTGAAACCAATAACATTTGAAGACTACGACATTCGGTGGGTTTTCACCATAGAACAGAAGTTCATAAATTGCTTCAACTCTCCCATAATACTCGGTACCTCCTTCGCCAATAGAAGATACACAACAATTTGTAGACTTTCGGTCGGCCATAGATAGCTCTTTGCCATAGGTACGAAAGCGATACCCGTTGATGTCGTACTTGTCAAATGAACGGACCTTATAGTCAAAACCATTAGCGACTTGTCTCAATTCAGCGTCCATAGACTCTGAATTACCCTACAAGTTTAATATGAAAGGATTGTTGCATTATGCACAAATTAGCGAATGAAATGAAATTGTCTAATAGAAACTACCGTTTGTTTGAACCAAGAGATGAAACCGGGATAGCCGCCTCCTTGCTTTGCGAGAAGCTCATACTCTTCGACGGAATCCTTTTGGATCTCCGCTCCATACGAGAATATGGCGACGTATCAACTATATGACATATCCAGGAATAAGAGCAGTTCAAAGGAAACAGAAGTTGCGAAACAATGTACCAAGAACTTACTCGATGTAGGGCCGCACTTCTATCAGGTTGTTGAAGATATACAACGAAATGGTCCGCCATTCTTCGTTATCCAAAGATACTGGATGTGAAACATTAGCTGGTCCGAGATTCCCTTTGAATAGGCTGAGGTTGGATCCACCCTTTTTAGGCTCGTCAGCATTGTACCGAGGCTTCGGATTATGCAAATGACGATTTTTGCCTTCGTAGTGCGCTGTTACAAAGTTTGCCACCTCCTCTATGATGAATGCCTCAGCCATCGATGCTTCAATTCTACATTTATTTTTACATTTTTCTCGAAGCGTCTTCTGCATCCTCTCAGTTGGGTAGCACCAATGATTTTGCATGGGCCCCCCCAATCTTGCCTCGGTCGGGAGATGCAAAATCAAATGCTGCATTGGATTAAAGAAGCCCGGTGGAAAGATCTTCTCTAACATGCAGATCAACTCCGGCGCCAACTCTTCCATTTCTTCTAGCACGCCAGGCGATAGTTCTTTCGCACAAAGAACACGGAAGAAATAGCTGAGTTATGCCAGTACTAGCCATTCATCCTCAGGGATGAAGCCATGCAACATCACCGGCATTACCCGCTCAATCCATATGTGCCAATCATGACTCTTGAGACCAAATATCTTCAGTTTATCAAGATTCGCTCCCCTCTTTAGATTCGCTGCATACCCATCGGGGAACATCAACTGCTATTGCACCCACAAGAGAATTTCCCTCATAGCTGGCCTTCCAAGATTGAACCATGCCTTTGGCTTCGTCCACTTCTGCTTTCCTTTCGGTTCTTTCATGTTTTGTAACAGCCTATCACATAGCGCCTCAAGATCGACTCTAGCCTTAGTATTATCCTTTGACTTCCCATCTATGCCGAACAATGTACCAAAAAGTGCCTCGGCAATATTCTTCTCAGTGTGCATCACGTCGATGTTGTGTGGGCAAAGGAGGTCTTTGAAGTAAGGCAGATCCCATAAGCATGTTTTGTGAGTCCACGCGTGCTTAGTATTATACCCCTTGAAGTACCCTGGACGTTGTGGATCTGGCTCGAGAGCTTTTAACTAATACAGGGTCTGTTGGCCTGTCAATGCAGGTGGTGCAGAGTTTTTGACAACTCTACCCCTGATGAAGTTCTTCTTGTCTTTCCTGAACTTATGGCGAGGATCCAGGAACTGTCTATGCATGTTGAAGCAAGAAACTTGTGACCGGCCTGAAGCCAACGAAACTCAAGAGCTCCCTTGCATGTGGGGCACGGGAAACTTCCATGCACACACCAGCCAACGAATAGCGCATACGTCGGCAAGTCATGCTTCGAGTACATGTACCAGACACGCATTATGAAGTTCCGTTTGCTAAAGGCGTCGTATGTCTTGAACCCATTATCCCAGGCTTCTTGCAATTCGTCCTTAAGCGGCTGCATGTACACATTCATATTTTTCCCCGGATAGTTGGGTCCTGGAATTATCAACGTCAGGAAAATGTTCTTTCTTTGCATAATCTGTCCGGGGGGAGATTGAGTGGAAAGACAAATATGGGCCAACAACTGTATTGGGCTGCCGTCATACCAAACACACTGAACCCATCCGTGCTGATGCCGACTCGAGGATGCCTCGGATCTGCTGCTTTGTCAACATGTAATTCATCAAACTTTTTCCACGCAACACCATCCGATGTGTGTACCATCATCAAATTCCCATCTGCATCTAGTTTGGTTCTTTTGCCTGTTTTGTGCCACGTCATCTGTCTGGCCGTCTCTTCGACCATGAAAAGACGTTGAAGTCTTGGTACGATTGGCATATATCGAAGGACACTAACGGGGATTTTGGTCTGTGTCTTCTCACCCATACCGTTGTCTACCACAATATACCTGGAAGACTTGCAAATGGGACAATAGTTCAAGTCCGCATAGTCAAGCCTAAATAAGGCACATCCTTTCTCACACACATGTATCTTCTCATAGGGCATCTTCAGTGCACGGAGGATTTTGTCCGACTGGTACAGGTTTGCAGGCATTACATGGCCTTTGGGTAGAAAGTGTCCAAATACTGTCATAATTGCGTCATAGCATTCTCTGCCCAAGTTGAACTGAGCCTTCCGAGCCATTACTTGTGAGATGGCATCCAACTGACAAAGCTCAGTGTGCTCGTGGAGCGGACGTTTTGAAGACTCCAACATTTCATTGAAGGTCTTTGCAGATTCCTCCATCTCCTCGTCCGAATCCTAAGCATCATCATAGTCTTGCACCATGTTTTCCATCCCGGTACCATGCTCGTCGGTGCGACGACGATCCACCTCAGCTCGGTCACGTTGGGCAGACTCACCATGAAATGTCCACACCGTATAATCGGGCGTAAAACCACTCTTCTGCAGGTGTTTGCCCATTTCAGCCTCTGTCTTCTTTTCCCAATTGCCGCACCGGAAACAGGGGCACCAGGTTTTCTTTTGGCCATTTGCAAATGCAGCTTGCACAAACCCCTTGGTTTTTGTGAACCATTCAGCGCTCCATTTGTTCTGACCAGTGTGACCGGTATACATCCACGCACGATAACTCATCTTGACTTTCAGAGCTACTAGACACACAACAATTATATATGTAATTCACCATGTATATATTCATCAGTTGATCTACTTTGTCGATTTTATTACGTCCATGCAACCTACACTCTAATAGGTAATGATAGGTCCTAATCCCACCCGTGTATGTGTAGATTGGGTTCATTTTCCCATGCTATGCTCTGGATCCGACGCAAAATTTCGGCAGCACCTCCCCGCTGTTCTCCTGATTCAAGTCTCTGCAATAAACAGAGAGGATGTGTACCCGGAGAACAACAGGGGAGGCACTAACGAAATTTAAGCGTCGGATCTGGAGCAAAGCATATGGGAAAACGAACCCAATCTACACATATTCGGGCTGTCCATGGATAGCATTGGACAATTCGAAAGAATCAAGGTTATAAATATGCAAATGCATGCATATTTATAACTATGACGCTTTCGAACGGGAGACACATATTGGTTACGCATACTGATGATTCAAGACACATATATAGCTAGCTATCAAGTTTCATCAGAATAGATCAAATAATTAATGGGGGAGGAGGACTTGTCATTTGTGCTCACCCACGAATGAAGGGGAAGAGCTCGTCAAACGCACGGTGAGGTCGTCGAACACCAAACCTCGCAACGATGAAACAACTGCACATTTAAAACTACACGATCAACACAATTATACATGATGTTTTTCATAACGAAATCGAAAAATATATGACCTAACTAATAATTCACAAATATATGACCCCGTCGGCCTCTGGAAGGCCAAAGAACACCTTTTCGGGAGGTGTCGGGGGTCCGGGTGTCCTGTCGGTGTCGGGGTGCCGTGTCGGGGTCGGGGTGTTGTTTTGGGGTCGGGGGGTCGTGGTGTCGTGTCGATGTCGGGGTAGTGCCGTGTCGGTGTCGGGGTGTTGTTTCGAGGTCGGGGTGTGGTGTCGGGGTCAGGGTGTCGGGTCAGGCTCGGGGTCAGGGTGTCGGGTCAGGCTCGGGGGGTCGGGGTGTCGGGGTCGGGGTCGGGGTGTCGGGGTCGGTGTGTCGGGTCAGGCTCGGGGTCGGGGTGTCGGGGTCGGGGTCGGGGTCGGGGTGTCGGGGTCGGGGTCTCGGGGTCTCGGGGTCGGGGTGTCGGGGTCGGGGTCTCGGGGTCGGGGTGTCGTGTCGGGGTGCCGGGTCGGGGTCTGGGTACCGTGTCGGGTCGGGTTTTTTTCCTTTTCTTCTTCTTCCTCTTCTTCCTTTTCTTCCTTTTTTTCCTTCTTCTTCTTCTTCTTCTTCTTCTTCTTCTTCTTCCTCCTTTCCTTTTTCCTCTTCTTCTTCTCCTCCTCTCCTCTTTCTTCTTCTTCTTCTTCTTCCTCTTCTTCTTTTTTTCTCCCCCTCCTCCTCTTCTTCTTCTTCTCCTCTCCTCTTTTTCTCTTCTTCTTCTTTCCTAAAACTAAACTAAACCTAAACCTAATACTAAAAAAACAGAAAAAGGGAAAAACTAAATCTAAACCTAAAATTAAACTAAAACTAAACCTATAAACCTAAAACTAATCCTAAAAATAAAACTAAAACTAAATCTAAACTAAACATAAACCTAAAACTAAAAAAACAAAAAAAAGGAAAAAAAGGAGGCATAGGGCTCACCTGGGTGGAGGAGGGGTGCGGGGCGGCCTGGGGTGGCGGAGGAGGGGGCGGGGCGGCCTGGGCGGCGGAGGAGGGGGCGGGGCGGCCTGGGGCGGCGGCAGTGGCGACGGGGCTTGGCCCGGCCGGGGCGGCGGGGCGCGGGGGTGCCGGGGCGTGGCGGCGCCCAGATGGCAGGGCGGTGGGGGCGACGGGGGCGAAGAGGCGGGGGGGCGCCGGGGCGGCGGCAGGGTGGTGGGGCGACGGGGCGCCGGGGCGGCGGCGGGGTGGTGGGGCGACGGGGCGGCGGCGAGTAAATAGGGAGAGAAAGAGAGAGAGAGAGGGGCGGGGTGGGGCGGCCGTTAACGTTAGTGGGGCCCTCCCTCTTTGCCGTCCGCCCCCCTTTGCCGTCCGCCTTTTTTCTCTTTGCCGTCCGCTAGCGGACGGCAATGAGGGGGGCCGTTAGGTTTTTTTAGCAGCTCG
This sequence comes from Triticum aestivum, assembly GCF_018294505.1. Taxonomy (NCBI): domain Eukaryota; kingdom Viridiplantae; phylum Streptophyta; class Magnoliopsida; order Poales; family Poaceae; genus Triticum; species Triticum aestivum. Next base: position 75,290,074 of record NC_057812.1, on the reverse strand, counting down.
TCAGTGGGGCCCCTCCCTCTTTGCCGTCCGCTAGCCGACGGCAAAGAATCTTTGCCGTCTGCTAGCCAACGGCAAAGAACTGGCTGATGGCAAATTAGGTCTTTGCCATCAGCCAGTTCTTTGTCGTCTGCTTTTTGGTAGCTGATGGCAAAGAGCTTCTTTGTCGTCTGCTAGGTGACGGGAAAGAGCTGGCAGATGGCAAAGTAGCTGAGTCCAGTAGTGACACCATACGGCCCATTCTGCTTCAACACAATGCCCTTCGAGCTCAAAAACGCCGGCGCAACATATCAGCGCATGATTCAGACATGTCTGGCAAACCAGATCAGCAAAACAGTGGAGGCATACGTAGATGATGTGGTCGTTAAAACAAGACATGTCAAATCTCTAGTAGACGACTTGAGGTTAACATTCGATAACCTCCGAACATACGACATCAAGCTCAACCCGGAAAAATGTGTTCGGCGTTCCAGCCGGAAAGCTCTTGGGCTTCATTGTATCCGGTAGAGGAATCGAAGCAAATCCAGCCAAGATCCGAGCTCTGTCACAACTGGATATCCCGAAGGACCTCAAACAAATACAAAAATTAACCGGATGCGTGGCGGCTCTAAGCCGCTTTATCTCCCGCTTGGGAGAAAAGGCCCTACCCCTTTACCGCCTCCTTCGGCGCACCGAACACTTCGAGTGGATGGATGCAGCCACGGCCAGACTCGATGAAATAAAAGCCATCTTGGCAACAAACTCAGTCTTGGTCGCGCCAAACATTGGCGGACCAATGCTATCATACATTGCAGCAACCCATCAGGTCGTAAGTGCAGTTCTCGTCGTCGAATGAGAAACGGACGGACACAAATTCCCCCTTCAAAAGCTGGTCTACTATGTGTCCACTGTCCTTACTCCGTGCAAGTCACGATGCCCGCATTATCAAAAGATTGCGTACGCGGTATTTATGGCATCCCGGAAGCTGCGACACTACTTTCAAGAGTGTTCAATAACAGTAGCCTCGGAAGTGCCACTTAACAATATTATAAACAACCGCGACGCGACGGGCCGGATTGCAAAATGGGCCATTGAGCTCCTCCCGTTCGACATAACTTACAAGCCATGGCGAGCTATCAAGTCGCAAGTTTTGGCCGACTTTGTCGCAGAATGGACGAACGCTGAACTCCCTAAAGAGTACGGCACATATTCAAACTGGGTCATGCACTTCGACGGCTCCAAAATGTTGGCCGGTCTAGGGGCTGGCGTCATTTTGATGTCCCCCACAGGAGACACAGTTCAATATGTACTCCAAATAATGTACACAGACTCCAACAATGCAGCCGAATATGAGGCCCTTTTACATGGTCTCCAGATGGCAGTATCCATGGGCATTCAACACGTAGAGGTGCGCGGGGACTCGAACCTCGCAATATCCCAAATAAATGGAGACTTTGATGCCAAGGATCCAAAAATGGCAGCTTATCGCAAAGCCGTCCTAAAAATGTCAGCTCGGTTCGAAGGGCTCGTATTTCACCATATAGCCCGGGAAAATAATCAGGCGGCAGATGTCCTGGCACGCATCGGCGCAAAACGCGATGTATTCCCCCCCCCCCCAACATCTTCTTGGAAAGGCTGTTCAAGCCATCCGTAGTATGGGAAGGGGAACCTAGCAATAACAGCCCGGACCCAACCGCACTGCCCGACACCGAACACTCTAACATAATTGGAGGCTCTGCCAATGAAATAACACCTTCAGCCCACGTAATAATGGCCGTCATCGCCCCGTGGACAGAACCGTTCCTCGCCTACATTACTAGGCAGAAACTCCCCGAGGACCAAAATGAGGCACGCTGCATAGTGCGGCGATCTAAAGCCTATAAAGTCCATGAGGGAGAGCTTTATAAGAAAAGCACTACCGGAGTCCTTCAAAGGTGCATCTCCGAAGAGGAAGGGCGGAACCTCCTGGCTGAAATTCATGCCGGACTCGGCGGTCATCATGCTGCAGCTCGGTCCCTTGTAAGCAAGGCCTTTCGTACAGGCTTTTATTGGCCGACGGCCCGGGCAGACACCCAGGACTTAGTCCAACGATGCGTCGGTTGCCAGCTTTTTTCAAACCAAAGCCATATGCCACCCACTGAGCTCCAAACTATCCCCATCACTTGGCCCTTCACGGTATGGGGGCTTGACGTGGTTGGACCCCTTAAAGGCGGAACCCACAAGAAAAAATACTTACTGGTCATGGTGGATAAGTTCACCAAATGGATAGAAGCCAAGCCTGTTAAGACGACCGAATCTGGACCGGTGATAGACTTTATATCCGGGGTTGTACACCGTTACGGCGTCCCCCACAACATCATCACTGATAACGACACGAACTTTACAACCGACGAGGTAAATCTCTGCTGCAAAAACATGGGCATCAATCTCGATTATGCTTCCATCTATCACCCACAAACTAACGGCCAGGTCGAACATGCAAATGGTCTTATCATGAGCGGCATCAAACCCAGATTAGTGCGGTCCCTTAAGGAATCTAATACGCACTGGGTAGAGGAGCTCGACTCCATACTCTGGGGGCTGTGGACCACGCCGAATCGCACCGCCGGATGCACACCATTCTTTGTGGTGTATGGCGCAGAGGCAGTTTTGCCCTGCGACATAATTCATGACTCACCTCGAGTGCGCATGTATGAAGAAAGAGAAGCCGATCTCGATCGGCAGGACAGTTTGGACGCCTTGGAGGAAGAGCGTGACGTGGCAAAAGCCCGTTCCACATTCTATCAATAGCAGGCTCGAAGATACCAAAGAAGAGAAGTATGGGCCAAAAATTACAACATTGGCGAATTAGTTCTACGCCCGCCAGACAAGAAAAAGGAAAAACTCAAGCCCAAGTGGGAAGGTCCCTTCATAATTGACCAAGTCCTAACTGGTGGAGCGTACCGCCTGCGAGATGCATCGAATAACCGACTCGAGCCAAACCCATGGAACGCAGCCCGTCTCCGAAGATTCTATGCCTAGCGCCGGACTCTGTGTTCGTCTCCTTCCTCTGTCCATTTTTTATATACTTTCTGTCTTACATTTCTCTCCTTCTCCCCTCCCTCTCTCTTATAGCCTTTAAAGGCTCATAAAGTGATGCGCTATCCGCGCTCATTAAACCTGGGGGCTTCTTTAAACAGAAGCTTATTTATACGGGCTTCATGCCCAACACATGTGTCACACTTCCGCATGTACCTTTTATTCACCATTATATGCATCGATATGACTTAAGTTTTGGCCAAGCTGGGTTGCCTGGCTGCTGTGCTTACCCCTACGTTCCCGATTGTCCGGCTAGGTGGTAAAGGGAGCACCTCTGCGATTGTTACTGCCGGGTCAGCCGGATGTGTACCTCAGACTGGGTGAAGCCAAAATCTAGCGTTCTTAAGGGAATATTCGGTCGGTGAACTAAAGATGATCTTTTTTCACTTATTTATCTATACGCCCCCAGATGTTTTTCTTGTGTCTCTTTTCGTAGAATGGACATGCACTTTAGGGCATGCCTCCCAGGGAAAGGAACCCCTAACGGAACTATTCTCCCTGGAAGATGTTTCTTACTAACCATGTAATATAACATAACTAGTTGGGCACTTGTCTGTTCAAGCACTAATGACCCCTACGCCTGGTCTCCATGCATACCCCGGTTCTTATATAACCGCGAGGGTATTCGGACACACTCCGGACTGTCAGGTCCCGAGGTTGAAGCGAAAAGGTCGGCCATGACAAACGATCTACAATCCGGCTAGAAGGCATTACACATGTCAATTAAAATTACATAGTCAATCTGACTGATTGTATTCCTCTTCAATACCATCTAACAGGCTGTCTAGTTTACAGTCCTGTTGGGAAAACTTTGCGGCCAATTCTACTTGGTCGTATACTAAGCTCACAGGGATCTCCTTCCCATCGGGCCCCACGGGTCCGACCTCGGCCATGTGGTTTGCGTCAGCCTTCATGTACCGCGTCTTCACCATGGCCCAGGCCTCCCTGGCGCCTTGACCACCGGCCGACATCTTCCACAATCAGAAGCGCCGCCGCGCTCCCTTCAGCTTCTATACAAGCTCTCCAAGGCCTTCGGGCATGGAGACGGATGGCCACAAGGCCTGGGCGACGCCTTGCATCACGTGCCGAACTCGCTCGTGCAGTTTTGAGAGCTCGGGAAGAAGGTTACCCTTAGAACCGGGCATTTCCTCTGCAGGACGACCTGTTAGCATACCTACAGACATTACTCTGTTAGTCGACTTCCTCGCTGAACTCTTTTCTCAAAGTTCGTTTAAGCACTTACTAAATATGCCATGTCGAAGCCGCTGATTCTCCTTAACGGAGTCCAACAGTTGGGCACGAACATCCTTCAGTTCAACGCCCAGCTTGGTGTTGGCATCTTGGAGATCGTTCTTCTCCCGCCTCACCTTTGTCAGCACGCTCTCACCAGCCTTCAGCTGGCGTATGATTTGTTGCTTTTCCGGATTTAATTCAGCACCATCTGCAATTTCATTTGTCAGATTTGCACCCACGCCGCACTTCGCAAAATACTTATCTTTCGAAGCGTATATTACCAGAGGGGGTCTCCTTGGGCTCCCCTGCCGCGGCTAGTGCGGCCTCAAGTTGGGCTTTGCACTCTTCCAGCTCCTGGGACAGTAGGGTATTCTTTTCTGTAAGAACCTGCATAACAAATGATCCTTAAATCAGTTATTCTAACTGTTTGAAGTCTCGGGGGCTACTGGTATATATATAATTACCAAAAATTTCTTACCCGTATGTCTTTTACATATTGCTCCGTGGCTCTGGCTAGACCATTTTGAGCGGCACGGAGGTACGCATCTCCCGAATTGAAGGCATCCAATGCCTCTTGGGAGTAACAAGCGTCGTGAAGAACTGTCTGGCGACGCCTGTGGTTCATGGCACTCTCCACCTCGGAATTGGAGGCAGACAGCCTGTCCGCATCCTCTGTCGGAGGAGCGTCCGGTGCACGCCTTGTGTTCGCCTCCGCTTCCGGACCAGGCTTTGGAGCCTGGCTGGTGGAGGCGCGATTGGCAACCTCTCCGGATATAGTCCGGCGAGGTCTCTTCGTCCTAAAGAGAGCACGAGCGTTAATATGCCTTGAAGGAATAACACCTGGGAATAAAATGGCGCGCTATACCTTTGCGCCAGCGTCTCAGTCCGGACCGCACTTCTTTTCAGCCCACGGGGCCTTGCCGCCCCTTGTTGGCTAGTCTCCGTAGGCTCGGCCCCCGTCTCAAGGACCTCCCCTGCAAAACACGGTTGTCATACGGCAATCGAAAACACGCGAGGATAGATCCCTTTTCAAAGTGCTGGGACTTCGATCTCAGTTACCTGTGAGGCCGGGAGTAGCCCTGGGTAATCGGCCGTAATGGCCACCGAGGCGTTGTCCTTGCTCAATTGATGAAACACCCCATCAATTAGCTCCATAGATAAGTCCGGATCCTCTTGAGAGGCCGGGTCGAGGGACCGTCCTGGATCCTCGGGTTGTGGAGGAGGGCTGTTTATTTCTTTAACAGCCTGGTGCAGTTCCTGTGTTGAAGTCGTTAGACTGAATATTTAACGATGGGAATATAAAACGGATGGGCAAGTAAAAGTGTCCACTTACCCAACTTGGGGGATTGTACATAGAAAATCCACCCTATGGGTTGACGCGGAGAAATTCCTCCTCTTCTCCCTTGTACAAAGCGGACAAGATCTTTATTAGAGCGGCAGCCGAATCCGGCCCCTTACGGCCATGGCGGGTGGCGTTGTCCTCCCCGTTGAAGTCCCACATGGGGTGGCCTCTACACTGAAGCGGCTGCACCCCTCGCATGATTCATGCGGCCATGATCCCGATCATGGTCAGTCCGGAATGAGCTAACAATCTTATCCGGCACATCAGGTAAAGAACGTCCTTGTCACTTTCCCCCTGAGGGCTCCATGGACGCCAGCTTAGGCGCTTCTTTAGGGGAGCACTGTCGAACTCAGGGAGGCCGATCCGGATAGGATCCGGCAGCGGGACGTCCTCTATATAAAACCATTCCAAAGGCCAGTCCTTAGACGCCTTCTTTGGGGTTCCGGATAGATATCTGGTCCCGACGATGCGCCACACTTCGGCTCCGCCCACTTGATATACTGACCCCTTCTGAGAACGGGGCACAAGGCAAAATAGCCTTCTCCACAGCGCGAAATGAGCCTCGCAGCCCAAAAACAGCTCGCAAAGCGCTACGAAGCCCGCGATATGCAATATGGAGGCAGGCGTGAGGTTGTGCAGCTAGAGGCCATAGAACTCCAGGAGACCCGGAGAAACGGATGAATTGGAAATCCGAGCTCTCTTATTAAGTAAGGGACAGGGCATACCCGCTCTCCTTTGGAGGGATTGGGGGCGCTCTCCGCTTGCTCTCCGCCATTATAGGTGGCAAGTCCGGCTCGAACTGGGACCATATAGGATGGGGGGAGAAATCCCTTGGTCTAGAGCGTCACTAGCTCGCTGTGCGGGATGGAGCATCTCTCCCAATCTCGAGGCTGAGGGCTGGAAGGGCGAGAGGAGGAGCTGCGTCGGCCGGCCATGATAGAATGGACCTCTGTCGGATACGCTCTGATGAATACTCGCGGAGGGGAGAAGGTGAGGTTTGGATCTAAATCCTCGTCCCCTTAAATAGGCAGCTCATTCACGCGGCTAGGGGTGTAAATGTAAAAACACCCTGACTTTTTGTATTCGTTTGACACGTGGAAGACAACCATTATTGGGCGTAGAAGCCAAGGAGCGCTACATTTACAAGAAACCGGACATTATTCAACAGGTACACGGAATTTGGAGGAGAACCCGCCTTGCAATGCCGAAGACAATCTTCGCGTCGGACTCGTCGTCATTGAATCCTGGTTCGGGGGCTACTGAGGGAATCCTGATTCGCCGACTAAACCTTCGGCCGGACTCCTGGACTATGAAGATACAAGATTGAAGACTTCGTCACGTGTCCGGAAGGGACTTTCCTTGGTGTGGAAGGCAAGCTTGGCGATATGGATATGTAGATCTCCTACCATTGTAACCGACTCTGTGTAACCCTAGCCCTCTTCGGTGTCTATATAAACCAAAGGGTTTTAGTCCGTAGGGACAATCATACCATAGGCTAGCTTCTAGGGTTTAGCCTCCTTGATCTTGTGGTAGATCTACTCTTGTACTACCCATATCATCAATATTAATCAAGCAGGAGTAGGGTTTTACCTCCATCGGGAGGGCCCGAACCTAGGTAAAAACATCATGTCCCTTGTCTCCTGTTACCATCTACCTAGACGCACAGTTCGGGACCCCCTACCCGAGATCCGCCGGTTTTGACACCGACAGCTCTCATAAGGGGTGAAGTAAGTATCCGACTCCATCACCACTGAGAGTGCAGCCTCAATGGCGGGGTCTATCCCCCTTCATTGGATGGCGCAATTTGCTACGGATTGAGGGCCAGAGTAGTTGCAGGTGCGACATCCCGAACAATATCCGATGGCAGAGTTACGTCATGCTCGTCGTGATTGTGCGGCGCACCTGACATGGGCTCGAATCCGTTAAAGATCAAGTCTCCACGTATGTCGGCAGTGTAGTTTAAGTTTTTGAACCTGACCTGATGGCCAGGGGTGTAGCTCTCAATCTGCTCCAGATGGCCAAGCGAGTTGGCCCGCGGTGCGAAGCCGCCGAATACGAAAATCTGTCCGGGTAGGAAAACCTTAACCTGGATGTCGGGACCCCGATCCTAAGTCACACCGATCTAGCATGTAACACATCATATCACTTTGCGGCCTCACGCACGGTATTCCCACGGGTGCCACCTTACCTGGCCCGGGACCGTTTGCGCCTTTTGGCTCACGTATATGATAGTGTCGCTAGCATCCATATGACAAAGAACCCGGGCCGACATGGCTAGTGGTGAACCCAAAGCGGTGCTAACCTATGGGGACATGCATACATGAATCACATCGAGCATGTCAGTCAACAACATATGAATCCGGGCTGTAGCACTGGGCTAACAGGACTCCGGGGAACCCGGGCTGTAGCAGGCTAGGCAGGACTCCGGAAGTCACCGCATGACATTTCCCCGAAGGGACAGACACAGGAACGAAGTGAAACACATGCGGGCCAGTCAAGTGTCCTAAGCAGTAGTGCTGGGCTAGCAGGACTCCGGTGAACCGGGCTGTAGCAGACTACTATGGCTCAAGGAAGCACTAGACTACATTTCCCCATAAGAGAGGCTGCCAAGGATAAACAACCAGATTGTCGGATCCCACGCATAGCAATACACGTTACACGTACGCATAACATGCAAGTATGTGATGTACAACATGGCATCACAACATAACGCAAACTCATATAGATAAAGGCCCAAAAGAGCCACATAGCATTAAGTACAAGCAAGGGTCACATGACCCATCATTCGAAGCATACAAGCAACAAGCGGAAGCATTACATGTCTGAGTACAGACAACTACAAATGAAAAAGGCTGAGGAGCCAGACTATCTACAACATCTGATCAAGATCGTAGCTGAGGTACAAGCTACGTGTCGAAGTCCACGGAAACTAGTAAGACCGAAGTCTCCACTGCAAAAACATAAATAAAGCAACATGAGTACAAAGGTACTCAGCAAGACTTACATCAGATCCTATCATACATGCACTTGTATCAAGAAGGTAATGTGGAGTTTAGTTGCAGCAAGCCAGCTTTGACTCAGTGGCTATCCTGTACTACGACCGCTGGTAACTCTTTCGAGGTGGCGCACATGAGTCCACTAATCACCACGTCAATACACTACTATGGATTCATTCCCGTCTTCCTACGAGAAGGCCATCCATAGCACTCACACTTGTCTTGAGCATTTTAGAGTATCCACTTCAAGTTGTCTATGTACCACGTAAGCATCCAAGAAGTCCGTAACCGAGGACACGGCTATTCGAATAGATCATGATAACCCTGCAGGGGTGTACTTCTTCACACACGCTCTCACCACTTATCACCATGTACACGTCATGTATCTCGGCAACCTTCAAGCGGAAGCCTGGCGACGGTGTCGGCCACGACCTGACTAACCACACAAGACTCTAGTCCTGGTTTATCGCCTATTCGGGTTCCATCCGCAAGGAGATCCGGCCGGGGTGTCGCTCACGGCCCCAAACGATGTGTGCAGGGTTCCCAAGCCCACCTCGCCGGATGGATCTACGCTTGGTACACCGTGCCACTTGTGCCTAGTCTGTCCCAAGCCCACCTGGTCGGGTGCCACTTGGTAGACTACTAACACTACCTACAAATACCAGAAACTAATTGCAACTCCTGGACAAAGATCAAGTTGGTTAATAAGTCGAGAGAGCTTGGAGTGCCCGGAGCCCAATGTGTGGTAGTAGCTAGTCATTGGACAACATACTCAGAACTCAGTGCTTAAGGACGGTTCCAGTGAGACAACCCACCATGTACTCCGACATGGCCTCTCACCGCTACCTTTACCAAATCGTGTTCACACGCTTAACTCTCAGCACCAGAACATATCGTACCACTCCAATTCATTCCCGATGAATCAGACTGGACACAACTCTAAGCAATAGCAGGCATGGCATGGCAAAACACAACATGGCTCAATCAACTCCTACACATGCTAGTGGGTTTTAACTATTTACTGTGGCAATGACAGGTCATGCAGAGGAATGGGTTCAACTACCGCAGCATAAAGTAGCACTTGAATCGTTGTTGTCCTAATGCAATAATGAGAGCAGGAGCGAGAGAGTAGGATTGTATCGGAATGAACAAGGGGGTTTGCTTGCCTGGTAGACCAACAGGGGGGGCACTGCTCCACTGATAGGTACTCTCGAACACTTTCCGGAGCAGGACCTATTGAGAAGGAACGGTGTCGGAAATCAAACACAAGCATATGCAACATTCTGATGCATGAACATGGCATGAGTATGTGATGTTTTTTGAGCTAATGCAACTGGCATTCATTTGGTTAAAGTCCATTTGAACTAAAGATTCAAATGCAACTCCAAAATAAGCTCTTAAATATGCCATAAGTGTGTTTTCATATATACAGCATGTATAGATGGTTTGTCATGCATGAAAATGGTACAGATGGATAGATTGAATTTTTTTGATAATTTTTCATATATAAATTATTTCAATCTGAGCTACGGTTGAATTTCTATGAATTTTTGAAGTTTTGAATATCTTCTGGAATTTCTGAATTATTCTAAATCCAGAAAAGGATTAATTGCGTCAGCACTGCGTCATGCTTGCGTCAGCAAGTCAACAGCGCTGACTGGTCAAACCTGACGACCGGGTCCCACATGTCATTGGCTCATTGTTAAGTGGGAGTTAATCCCGTGTTGACTGGGATTTGACCTGTTGCGGGGCCCGCCTGTCAGTGTCTATTAGAGAGGGGTTAGTGGTGATTAGCGCCTAACTAAAAATCCACGTCAGCCCACCGGAGTTCGGCCGGCGGCGACCTCAACCGCGGTGGAAACTCGCAGGAAAACAGCTATGGGGCTCGGTTTTGCGCGTGGTTTGCGTCTACGGGTAGCTGAAGGTCTCGCGCATCTAGAGGAGGCAACGGCTCGCGCCGGAGTGTACTAAATCGACGGCGGCGGCAGCTTTTGCGGCAGCCGGAGTTTGTCCTCGACCGGAATCGCGGCTGCAGCATGCAAAAGACAAGGGGGAGAGGGGGATTCGAGGTGGGAGCTCACGACGGAGTTGCTGAGCAGGCCAGTGGGCTCGGGGAGGCGATGAAGACGGCGAATCGGAGTCGGCGGTCGGCGGCGTCCGAGGAGGAAGACGATGGCGACGGCGGCTCGATAGGGCATCCGGCGTCTTGTGGCTTGACGGAGAGGAAGAGGGAGATGTGGCGAAGCTCTCGGGCTTGTCGGAGAGGCGAGGGGGAGGCGGTGGCTGCGGCTACGGCGAACGGCGGTGACGGTAGCGCTCGGGCGCGGTGAGAGAGAGCGAGGGAGAGGAGAGGAATGGGCACGGGAGAGTGAGAGGGGAATGGGGAGGCGCGTGGCATCGTCCAGGGAGGTCAGAGCGACGAGGAGGGGAAGCTGGAGGTGGCGGGGAGACGTGGCCACGACGTGCGTCGTGCCCGGCTTCTCCTCTGCCTACTGGCAAGAGGTAGAAGATGGGGCTGCCCCTGGTGGGCTGGGCCGCCAGGTGGGCTGGCCAGCTGGGCCGCCAGGTAAGTCAGGTAAAAGTTTTCTTATTTCCTGTTTTCTTTTCTATTTTCTGACCTTTGTTTTGATTTAATAAAAATACTAAATCAAGTAATTTTCTTCTGAAACTTTGTGCAGGGGCCTAAAGGATTATTCCAAAGCCCCTCATCAAAATTCAGAATTATTGGACAATATTATATATATATATATAAATATTTATCCAATGCAAATAATTACTCGATTAATTCCAAATGGCCAAAATAAATATTTATGAGCCCCTAAAAATATTTGTTTGAATTTTACCTCTGCCCAATATTTTTAGAGAGAGACATGAACATTTCCTTGGACCTTTTTGGAGAAATTTTTATTTGGGTCATTTCCAAAAATGATTCTGAGGGTTTTACAAATCCCCATTTCAAATTTAAATGGAATTTAAACATGATGCACACATGAGTAGCTAGCCTAGGTCATACCAGAACTAGGGAGTGACACTGGACCGCATCGTTACCGATGATCGAAGGAGCCATCAAGCCTTACGGTGATGGCACAGTGGAACTCTCAATGAAAGCACCAATGTCGGTGTCAAAACCGGCGGATCTCGGGTAGGGGGTCCCGAACTATGCGTCTAAGGCGGATGGTAACAGGAGGCGGGGGACACGATGTTTACCCAGGTTCAGGCCCTCTCGATGGAGGTAATACCCTACGTCCTGCTTGATTGATCTTGATGATATGAGTATTACAAGAGTTGATCTACGACGAGATCATAGAGGCTAAACCCTAGAAGCTAGCCTATGGTATGATTGTTCTTCTACGGACTAAACCCTCTGGTTTATATATACACCGGAGGGGGCTAGGGTTACACAGAGTCGGTTACAAGGGAGGAGATCTACATATCTGTATTGCCAGGCCTGCCTTCCACGCCAAGGAAAGTCCCATCCGGACACGGGACGAAGTCTTCAATCTTGTATCTTCATAGTCCAACAGTCCGGCCAAAGGATATAGTCCGGTTGTCCGGAGACCCCCTAATCTAGGACTCCCTCAGCACCCCAAGGTAATATTCAAGGACAACCAAGATCCTAAGCTTGGGGATGCCCCGGAAGGCATCCCCTCTTTCGTCTTCGTTCATCGGTAACCTTACTTGGAGCTATATTTTTATTCACCACATGATATGTGTTTTGCTTGGAGCGTCATTTTATTTCATTTTGTTTTGCTTGCTGTTTGAATAATATCCTAAGATCTAAAATTCTTACATGTTACAGAGTCTTCTCATAGTTACATAATTATTCAACTACTCATTGATCTTCACTTATATCTTTTGGAGTAGTTTGTCGTTTGCTCTAGTGCTTCACTTATATTATTTTGAGAGTCTTTTAGAACATCATGGTAATTTGCTTTGGTTATAAAATTAGTCCTAATATGATGGGCATCCAAGAGGGAGTGCATTATGAGAAGTTTGATACTTGATAATTGTTTTGAGATATAAAGATGGTGATATTAGAGTCGTGCTAGTTGAGTAGTTGTGAAATTGAGAAATACTTGTGTTGAAGTTTGCAAGTCTCGTAGCATGCATGTATGGTAACCGTTGTGTGAAAAATTTGAAGCATGAGGTATTTTTTTGATTGCCCTCCTTATGAGTGGCGGTCGGGGACGAGCGATGGTCTTTTCCTACCAATCTATCCCCCTAGGAGCATGCGCGTAGTGCTTGGTTTTGATGACTTGTAGACTTTTGCAATAAGTATGTGAGTTCTTCATGACTAATGTTGAGTCCATGGATTATACGCACTCTCACCCTTCCACCATTGCTAGCCTCTCTTGTGTTGTGCAACTTTCGCTGGTACTATGGTCTGCAATGGAGCTGATGTGAGTATCGGTACTCTATCAGAGAAAGAAGGAATGCAAGTGCATTGGATTATAGAAACAACTGACTAATTTAAAGCTCAAATGCAAAGGAATTATGATTTCCAAATCAAGGGATCAGAAGCCAACGGTCTGATTAAGGATGCTTAAGGTGAATAGGCTTAGGGGTACTATCGATGGCAAATTGATTGCTCGAGATCCAGCTCATGTTTAAATGATGTCTGAGCCGGAAGGATGAATTCTAGGATCTGAATGGGGATTGCGAGCATTCGCAACATATTGAATCAATGGACTCAAAATGGTAGTGACTACAAATGCCAATACAATTACTATACTTATGGGACTAACCATAATGTAAGCAAGCAAGAATTTCAAGAGCAATAAGCTACTAAGAATTTTCGGAAGATCGAATAGTATTACGAAGAATTTTGTGAAACACATTATCAACTAGGAATGAACAAATCCTCGACCAGTGTCATGAATTATTCGTAGGGGTATTCATGCCACAAATATTTGTAAGGTAGTGGCACAAAGTATTCTCGGAACAATAGAGAGAATTTCGGGGTATCTTGTAATAACAAGATCAACTGGGAATAGAAGTAAGAATGACAGGTGCATGTATTTATCCATAGGGATATTTCGGTGGTAAGAAATTGCAAAAGCAATGGGCACATAGTCTCGAGAGAACTTCAGAGAGTATCTTCGGAATGTTCTGGTGCAAAAATTGATAATCTAGAGTGAGGGGCTCTCCAGGAGAAAGTATTTTCGAGAACCAAAAGTTAGTTTTTTTTGCAAAATCATTTAACCCGAATATAAGAGAGATCAGAGTCCCAGAGTATAGATGAGGAATAAAAGATCCTAATACCACCCAATGGAGACGTGGGCCCGTAAGCCACACAACCATGTTAGTAAAAGTTTTGCAATGACTAGACTCAACTTCGGCCAAGGAGTTGGAAGGGGGCTACCTACAGGCAGTCGGCTCTGATACCAACTTGTGACACCCTCGATTCAATCGTACACTAATCATACACGCAAATTTGTATGATCAAGATCAAGGACTCATGGGAAGATATCACAACACAACTCTAGACACAAATTAAAATAATACAAGCTTTATATTACAAGCCAGGGGCCTCGAGGGCTCGAATACATAAGCTCGAATGCACAAGAGTCAGCGGAAGCAACATTATCTGAGTACAGACATAAGTTAAACAAGTCTGCCTTAAGAAGGCTAGCACAAAAGCAACAACGATCAAAAAGGCAAGGCCATAACGTAGTAGTAGGCACCCTCGGGGTAATAGTAGTCATCAATGGTGTCGTCTGGCTCCTGGAATCCGTCATCTGGTCACAATAATCGGGTATGGGGAAAAAAGAGGTAGCAAAGCAACTATGAGTACTCATCCAAAGTGTTGGCATTTTGGGAACGAGGGTCCCCAGACTTGCCTGCCTGCGGCCTACGGCGTGGCTCAAGTGAGGGCCCAGCGCGGCCCATCTTCATCAGCTCAAGCTCAAGACCCTCGCGAGGGACCAAGCCTCGCGGGGCGGACGACAGGAAGCTTCCTCAGAGGCAGCCTCGTCGGGCAGGCTTGCGAGGAGGCGGAGAGATCAAGGCAGGGGTACCTCACGAGGAGCCCGTGACGCAAGCCATGACGATCGAGACCAGTCGGGTGCCAGGCGGGCGCCGGCCTGCGCAGTGTCCTTGTTTCCCCTTTGGTGCAAAGGGGGCAAGCACAGGCCAAGGCACCGGGCAAAGGTTGCCATTCTGGTGCAACGAGACCAAGACCAGCAGAGCGGCAGGACGGCGGTCACCGTGGAGCCCAAGACGACATCATCACCAGTACTTTTGGCAGCCAAAGACCACCTTTGGCCAGGATAACTTGTACTATATGTTCCCCTTCAAAATGGCCAATTGTTGGCGCCCTTCCCGCACATTATTTGGGAGCGGCCCAGGGCCTCTATAAATAGAGCTAGCCACCGCAAAGTAGAGAGACCCCGGAGAGATCAACACACCCAGAGGGCTAGAGATCTGATAGAACCCTAGCAGAGAGAGAGATGGGCGACTGAACTCACCCAAGTAGTTCATCGCATCAGCTCAAGAACACCTCTCGCGAGGCTATTCTTCCCTTGTACTGTTCATCATCAGCCCCTGAGGCAATCCACCACACCACACACTGGAGTAGGGTATTACACCACAACGGTGGCCCAAACCAGTATAAACCTTGTGTCCCTTGTGTTGTTCGTTGTTTCCAGTTTAGATCACGCGAGGAGATTGGACGTACATCGGTAGGGGAGAGATCTCTGCGCGCACCCCAGTGTTCGAACCTCAAGGGTCTGCCGGAACCCAAAATCCGACATTTGACGCGCCAGGTAGGGGTGCACCGGAATCTTTCTTCCGTTGTTGGCGTACGATCCTCCGTCGTGTCCATGGCTGACGGTCGTCGGGCTCGTGCCGAGCGCTGGGCTGCTCACGCCACCCGCGTCGCTCAGACGGCGCCCGTCGGCAGACGTCCTCGTCGTTCCCCGTCGCCTGCCGCCAACGCCGCCACCGGCCCGGCGGGGAACGAGCAGCAGGCCTCCTCCCAGCATCCTTTGGTGCAGCGGGAGGGCCGCACCGCCACACCGTCGCTGACTCCAGCCGCTTCGTCGTCCCATGCCCGTCGCGCCCCCACGGACACGCACGCCGTGCTGCTCATGGCAAGAGAGCTCTTGCACTACCGCCCCGTCGACGACCTCTACAAGGACTGGCTCGGCCGCATCACCGAGCTCGTCAGCACCGCAGGGGGCTCCCCCTTGCCGTCCCTCTCGCTGCCTCGCCCTCCATTCCAGGTAGGAGGAGGGGATCAGGAGGCTCCTCCACCACCTCGTCCCCAAGAAGGCACCCTGGCTCCAAGGCGCGCAGCAAGAAAGGAGCTGCCAAGAGATCCCTCGTCCCCAAGAAGGTGCTCACGCGCTCCCAGCGCCGGCGCGCCAAGATCACGTCCCTGCGCCTCCATGCCAAGACCTCACGCTGCTCCAAGCGGCGGTGCGCGGTAATCCCTAGGAACAAGCCCAGCACCAGCAAAAGGCACCGGTGGCCACAACAGGCTGCCGCGCCCTCACCCCCGGGCTACGTGGTGTCGCATGGCAAGGAAAATTCAAGCCTGACCTGCCCCCTCGCTACGATGGCACGACGGACCCCGCGGAGTTCCTACAGCTCTACGAGCTATGCATAGAAGCCAACAACGGAGACGAAAGGATCATGGCGAACTGGTTTCCCATGGCGCTCAAGGACGGGGCCCGCACCTGGCTCCTGGCACAATCTCCTTCTGGGATGAGATGCGCACTCGCTTCATCGCCAACTTCCAAGGCCCTCGCGACTAGCCCCCGGCCGTGAGCGATCTGCGCCGCATCAAGCAGCAGCAAGGGGAAACCCTGCAGAAATACATCCAGCGCTTCAACAACGCTCGCCTCAAGATCCCCAAGGTGACTGAAGAAGCCATCATCTCGGCCTTCTCCGATGGCGTACGCGACATCAAGATGAAGGAGGAGCTAGCAATTCATGAAGACCTGTGCACATCCCTGGAGCTGTTCAACTTGGCGACCAAGTGCGCCAGGGCTGTGGAAGGGCACCTTTCCCTCCTCGAACTCCCGGCTACCAACCCAGAAGAGAAGAAGCCAAAGGACAAGGACATGAAGCGCAAGGGGGCTGCCATGCTTGCAGCAGAACTAGACACCAAGTGAGGCAGGGATCAGCCTGAGTCATCCAAGGGCAGCCGGTTCTGTGTGTACCACGACCTCCACACCCACAACACCAATGAATGTCAAGAGCTCAGGGCCGTGAGAGATAGACGTGTCGGCCGACGCCCTGAGCGTAACGACAGGGGCTATGGCCGAGGAGGAAGAGGTGGCGGACGATGGGAAGACCGTGGCCCTCGGCAAGGGTGGCGTGACCGACCTCGCGAGGATCACTGGCAGGACCAACCTCGCGAGGGAAGCTAAAGAGATCAGCCTTGTGAGGATCGCCCGTACGGCAACGCTGGCCTTCCTTCTCTGCCGCCACCCCCAAGGAGGAACGAAGACCAACATCAAGACGAGGGGGCTGGGGGCTTCCAGGAGCCGCGCGCAATCGCTTGCATCTTGGGTGGCACGCAGGCCCCAGCCTCAAAACGCATTTTCAAGCAGTTTGCTCATGAGGTGAATGCAGTCCTCCCCAAGCTTGAGTCTACGCGCCCTCTCAGGTGGTCTGCGTGCGCTATCACGTTCAGCTCAGCGGATCAGCTCAAGTGCGCGGCAACGGCCGGAGTCCTCCCGATGCTTTGCTCCCCAGCCATCAGCAATGTACAGGTCACCAGGACCCTCATTGACGGCGCAGCAGGACTCAACATCCTGTCCGTCGAGACGTTCGACAATCTCCAAGTGTCGTACGATCAGCTTCAGCCAACCAAGCCATTCTCAGGAGTCACTGATGGTTCCACTATTCTGATAGGGCAGGTTCGCCTTCCAGTCACCTTCGGGCAGCGCAACAACTACCGCATGGAGCTCATCGACTTCGACGTCGCCCACATACGTCTGCCATACAACGCCATTCTTGGGTACCTAACCCTGGCCAAGTTCATGGCAGTGACTCACCATGGGTACAATGTCCTCAAGATGCCAGGAAGCGGTGGAGTCATCACTGTACCCTGTGAAGAAAGGGACGCAGTGTGTTCACTTGAGCGTGCGTTCCAAGCCACAGCAATCGAAGACCTGGGCCATAGGAACGGAAGGCTTCCCGAGGCGACCCTTAAGAAGAAGAAGGTTTCTCCTGACACAAGCCATAAGGAGGCAGGCGCCGCCAGAGGTGTTGCGTCAGGATCTGCGCCCAATCAGGGAGCGCCACCCTCTCTCGCATAGGAAGGCGCGCCCAGCGCCCTCCTCAGGCAGGGCTCGGGGGCTCTTTCTTGGAGAGCCACCGACCTTGCCGAGGTCGCGAGGGAGGCGCTCGGGCACCACTTGGAGGGGTGCTTCCAGGCATGTTTCCCTTGTGAAGGTACAAGGCAAGGAAGACCTAACCCTCAGGAGTTCATCCCAAGCAACACCCAGGAGCTACAGGAGTCGAGAGTCATGCGCGGCAGCCGCCGCTTACCCACCGTAGCCCCACATCAAGCAAGGATGGTGGGTTGCGCGTCTGCATCGACGTGCCAGGGCTCAACTGAGCCGCGTCTCAGGAGTACCTCTGGCCTTCACGCGTGGGGCGTTGCGAGGGTCCACCTCACAGCTACGTTCGCATGCCTTTTGGCTTGCCAAACGCGGTCGCCGCTCATCAGCACCTGCTGAGGAGCATTCTGGAGGCTCAGGAGGTCAGGCATCATGCAGTCCTGGCGGAGATGGAGATGGCCCTCGGGAACCCACCTGTGCCCCCGGAGCCTCCCGAGGCTCCTGGGCCTGGAGACTCTTGAGGATCCACGTCTTCATCGCACATCACCCGCTTCTTCAGCATCACTTCATATTCAACGGCACCAGGTGACATCTTTCTAAGTCCCGTTTTTAGCTGGGAGTGCCCACAGGGCCGCATCATTCCCAGGCCGCGTGGGTCCGTCCCTGTGGCATGTATCTGTGCTTATGCTCTTTACTTACCTTGTTGGGGGCGCCCCTCGGGCTGCATCATCCCCGAGCTGCTCGGGCCTGGCCCAGCAGCGTTTGCTTTTCCCGAGTCTACTTAAAATTAATTTGCTCTTTCGCGCTTAATTGTCACCTACTGCTTATCGCGGACTTCTCCGCCTTCATGCAAAGCGCTTGCACGTTAAAACGGGGGTACCTGAGCATCGGGACTCATGGGCTCCTACTAGCTCTCCAGCCCTCACCCCCTGGCCTTGACCCACGACATCGCGGCCTATCATACCAGCGGCGACTGAGCTAGCTCGAGGGCCGGGACCTGAGGACGTAGAGCATTTGCATTCTAACCACCCTGCAGGAACACACCATTGATAAAGGCCCAGAGCCAGGCGCAACCCGCCTCGAGGTAGGGCCTCGTGAGTCCCGCGCTGGCTCACAAGTGCCCAGATACACCTCTCCTAGCCCTATTGGGCCGGCCACGTGTCAGGGCGGGGCTGTACATGCCCCGCGGGCTCCTCCCGAAGGGAGCCCCCTCCCACGTACCAGTGGAAGCACCATGCTCCACGCTGGCTGATGACACTACCGAGGAGCGGCTATGCCCGTACACATACGGAAGCGCTATGCTCCGCGCTGGTGATAAACAACTGAGGACGGCCTACGGCCGTACCAACCTCAGGGAGCCCAGAGCTCAGTGTCCGGCACCATCGCAACACCTCCCCTCGGGAGCGCCGTGTGAGGGGGTTGGACACGGGCGCTACGCCCTGGTCTTGCCCGAGCGCACGCCACCTAGCCAGGTCCCTCGGACCTGGTCGTCACGCGCCCCTCCCTGATCGGAGCCAAGGTACGGAAACCCGTTTGAACGTCAAGGGGGACTCCTGAGCATCGCGACTCAGGAGCCTAACTTGCCCCGTAGCCCCTCACTCCTTAGTCCCATCTTGGTTTCCGGTCGGGGCTAACGCTGGGTGAGGTATGCATAGGGCCGGGCCCTGCCGACGAAGAGCACGAGCAAGTAGGGGAGAAAAATGCAAATTTCAGGAAATTCAAAGCAAATATTACAAGCCATAGATTGTTTCACGACGCCAAACACAAGTTTAAACGCCTCCGCAAGGCATGGTGCATGTTGCAGGAATAAAAGCAGGACAGAAGCCGCGAAGGGATCACTCTCAAGTGGCGCCGCCTCCTGGGGCCGTGCAGCTGGCAGCACTGCGCCTGGGAAAGATGCTAAAGGCGCGGAACCTCCCCAGCAAAGCTTCGACTCGACCTTTCACGGCCTCAGCGGCAGCGGCGGCAAGGTCGCGGCTCATGGGCTCCAGCAGGCTGTCGAGGTCGACGTTGGGGTCGTGCTGGTAGACGTGGCTGAGTACATGTGTCAGCACCGCCGAAGACAAGGCGCGTGCCTCGGCCTCGGCCGTGGGGCCAAGGCCGTCTACGACATCTTCAAGTGCACGGATCAAGAAGGGAAGCAGCTTGGTGTGGCCATCCTCCATGCCGGCCAACGGCTCCTCCAAGCCGCTCTCGTAAAGCATCTTCAGCGCGGCACGAGCCCTCTTCTCCATCTTCGCGAAGGCCACCCGATCCTCTGCCAGGACCTTAGCCTTAGCGTCTAACTCGGTCCTCTCTGCCTGCAGCGACCGCTCCAGCGTCTCCAATCGGCCATGGCGGTCATCAAGCTCGACGTCCCGGTCCTTGACGGCAGCCTCCCAAGCCTTCATCTCCTTCTCTTTCTCCTGGCGGCCGTGGACCTCCTTGGCGAGCCCGTCACGCAGGCCTTGCTGCTCGACCTCCAGCTCCTTGCAGCGAGCCTTGGCAGCCGCAGCGTCGCCCAGGGCAGCGTTGCGAGCGGCCTTGGCTTGGTTGGCGGCCTGCTTCTCCCCATCGGAGGCAGCGGAACGGGCCCAGCCAGAAGCTAGCTCCAGGCGCCCGGCCACTAGGCTAGGGTCCGCGCTCAGAAGATCCTCCCGCAGCTGGCTCAGCTCGCTGGCGACCTGGTCGAAGATGACGGCAGAGGGGACAGAAGGAGCGGGAACTGGCGGAGAGGGCGAAGAGGACGGCAGCGTGATCACGATTTGGCAGGAAGGAACCCCCTGGGCCTTGGCTTCCCCAGCGTCAGCATCGAGCACAGTCGACTCTAGGGTCAGCGGGGCCATCGGGGCTAACTCCTCGCCGAAGCATCCCAGTCGGCCTCGCGAGGATGACCGGGCAGGGGAAGCGCGAGCCGCGCTGTCTTTCCCCGCAGTGGGCGAAGGCGCCATCTCGGCAGGTGGACTCGCCCCAAGCGGGGCCGCAGAAAGCCCTTTCAACCTCTTCACCGTAGGTGCCGGTCTAACAAAAGAATATGGACATCAAGCCTCGGCGGCAGAAACCAAGCAAAGCAGTAATCAAGCACTTACTGGTTGTCGCTCGCGGACCCAAGCAACCTCCGGCCGAACTTGAAGCCCGAGAGCCTGCAGCTGGGATCAGCCTCGGGAGGCCCGGAAGCAGAAGCCACGTCAGGAAGGCTGGGGCTGGCCTCAGACCGCCCAGGGATTAGAGCGGACCCTGGGGGAACGAGCCCCGACCTGCCCTTCCTTGTGACCAAGGGAGATTCCTCCCCTCCTCGCTTGGCGCCGGCATCGTCGTCATCCGGCATGGAGCGGAGGGCCCGAGACCTGAGCCGAGGGAAGGACTCCCCCGACTCCTCGCCAGTCGCCTCAAAGTCAGACTCTTCTTCCTCCGCCTCTTCTTCCTCCAAACTCCCGCTGGAGCTGCCGGAGGACACGTTCACCATCGCTAGCGCCGCAAGACCCTCGGGAGCTTCCGCGGGCACCAGCCCATCGCCATTAAAGGTGGGCATGGCGTTCACCACCTGCTCCCAGTCGTCACGAAGGAACAGGGGGACGGGGGCGCCCACCGGGTTCGCCATGTCTCCCCCAACCAAGGAATGGAGGGCCGCAACTAGATTCTCATCGGTCAGGGCCTCAGAGTTTAGGCGCAAGGCGGCGTCCACTTCCCCAAGCCTCCACAACGGGAGCGAGTGCTCCTGGAGTGGAGCCACCCGATGCTCCAAGAACTCCCTCAAGAGCGTGGCTCTAGTCAGCTTCGCCGTCCCAAAGTTGCTCGGCCTCAGGTCCGCGTTCATCCTCTTCAGCAACCGCCCTCGCACGGGGGTCGGCGAGCTCCATGCGGGACCACACGTCGACAGCCTTGGGTTGCCCCGTAGGCAACACCAGACTGGGGTGGAGGCGCCCGACGTCCACCATGACCCACTTGCTCCGGAAGCCTTTGATTCTCTTCCCAGGCTTCGAGATAGCATTGGAATTGGAGTACGCGATGAAGCTCGCACATGCGAAGACATGTCCACCGAGGGCTTTACCCCTATATAAGCATGACAGTAGTAAGCAAAAATCGCCAGGAGGAGAACAGAGTTGGGGTGGAGATGCAGAGCCTGCAAGTTGTACTGGCGGAGAACAACAAAGAAGAACTCGGAGAAAGGAGGCACCAGACCGGAGATGATGGCACTCGCAAAAAGCGGATAGAAGGTGCTCCCCCTACTTTCAGGCTGGTCGGAGCTGGCCTTGAGCACAGTCGCCCCCTTGCTGCCCTGCGCCACCGTCATCAGGTGCGTGAGGGCGAGGTTCTTCTCCGGCATGTTCGGGGAATCCAGGGCTAGCGAGTACCAGGCCTCGGTCGGGGACTTGTGAGGCGCCATGGCGTGCCGGGCGAGAAGGATTGAGACAGATCTGGAGTATTTCGGAAGCAAGAAGGAGGAAAGCGAGAAAGGGGATCTGGGGCGAGGCGAACAAGAACAAAGCAAGTAAGCCTGGCCCGGGCACCTCTTTTGTCAGATGGACAGTTGCCGAAGCATCATGGGAAGCGCAGACGCCCACGTCCAATCAATCGCCACGCGGCGCCCAAGGCCGTAGGCTGTTAGGGCCCGCGGCGCTTCGTGCTTGCCCCGTCGCTTCCCTGCTAAGCCAAGCCTGGGCGCCCCTTGGGCCTGGGGGCTACTATCAGCGTTCTGGGAACGGGGGTCCCCAGACTTGCCTGCCCGCGGCATGCGGCGTGGCTCAAGTGGGGGCCCAGCGTGACCCATCTTCATCAGCTCAAGCTCAAGACCCTAGCGAGGGGCCAAGCCTCGCGGGGCGGGCGACAGGAAGCTTTCTCAGAGGCAGCCTCGTCGGGCAGGCTCGTGAGGAGGCGGAGAGATCAAGGTAGGGGTACCTCACGAGGAGCCCATGACGCAAGCCATGATGATCGAGACCAGGCGGGCGCCGGCCTCCGCAGTGTCCTTGTTTCCCCTTTGGTGCAAAGGGGGCAAGCACAGGCCAAGGCACCGGGCAAAGGTTGCCATTCCGGTGCAATGAGACCAAGACCAGCAGAGCGGCAGGACGGAGGTCACCGTGGAGCCCAAGACGGCATCATCACCAGTACTTTTGGCAGCCAAAGACCACCTTTGGTCAGGATAACTTGTACTATATGTTCCCCTTCAAAATGGCCAATTGTTGGCACCCTTCCCGCTCATTATTTGGGGAGAGGCCCAGGGCCT
Source organism: Triticum aestivum (assembly GCF_018294505.1). Taxonomy (NCBI): domain Eukaryota; kingdom Viridiplantae; phylum Streptophyta; class Magnoliopsida; order Poales; family Poaceae; genus Triticum; species Triticum aestivum. The sequence goes on along the minus strand of NC_057812.1, from coordinate 75,266,953 downwards.
CTATAAATAGAGCTAGCCACCACAAAGTAGAGAGACCCCGGAGAGATCAACACACCCAGAGGGCTAGAGATCTGATAGAACCCTAGCAGAGAGAGAGATGGGCGACTAAACTCACCCAAGCAGTTCATCGCACCAGCTCAAGAACACCTCTCGCGAGGCTGTTCTTCCCTTGTACTGTTCATCATCAGCCCCTGAGGCAATCCACCACACCACACACTGGAGTAGGGTATTACACCACAACGGTGGCCCGAACCAGTATAAACCTTGTGTCCCTTGTGTTGTTCGTTATTTCCAGTTTAGATCACGCGAGGAGATTGGACGTAGATCGGTAGGGGAGAGATCTCCGCGCGCACCCCAGTGTTCGAACCTCAAGGGTCTGCCGGAACCCGAAATCTGACACAAAGTACTCGCAAGACTTACATCAGATCTAAACTAAGTATGCATTTGTATCCAAGGAAATGGGTTGTATCTATGGACTAAACTGCAGAATGCCAGAAGAGAAGGGGAAAGCCTAGCCTATCAAAGACTAGCATTTTCAAGCACCTTCAAGCATCTTGCAGCATACAGAAGAGTGTAGATCAACATAATGTAAAGTAGTAGTAGTAGTAGTGTTATCAACCTCGGACAGAGATCCTTTCTCGACTCCCTGCGAGAAAGCAATCCCAGAGCCATACTATCCAGTTATCACCTCAAGTATCCAGTTCTAGTTGTATCGATCGAGATACAACTCCAAGTGTCCGTTACCGTAGGACAGGCTATCGATAGATGTTTTCTTCCCTGCAGGGGTACACCAACTTACCCACCACGCTCGATTAACTCCGGCCGGACACACTTTCCTGGGTCATGCTCGGCCTCGGCCAAACAATACGCCGCAACCCGACCTAGGCTTAATAGAGAGGTCAGCACGCCGGACTAAGCCTATGCCCCAGGGGTCTTGGGCCATCGCCCTGGGAGCTCCTGCACGTTGCGTGGGCGGCCGGTGAGCGAACCTAGCAACCTCCTTAAAAAGGCAGGTGCTTACCAGTCCAACCCGGCGCGCGCCACTCAATCGCATGACGTCTATTAAGCTTCGGCTAATGCATACAACGCAGAACGCCCATACAATGCCCACGTGATGGTTAGTGCTATCAGGCCAGAGGCCCCTCGGATCAAATATCCAAACCGTTAGTGTGTTTGTAGTGCGGTCACGAGCAGAGACTCACGAAAGATGTGACCCCGTCGCCCTGTCTCGAGTACTTGTGGCAAGGGCTAAGAATGCCCGGCCATGCCTCGTGTTCAACTCTCGGGTACCCTCCAAGTCAACCCGTCTCCATATCACTCGCGGGTACCCCTCAGGGTCGACCCGCCTTTCCAAGTAACAGTTGTAAAGTCCAAGTATCCGTGTGTCCAAACATCAAGGGGAAAACCCGAGGAATCACCCCCGGTGAATTCCACTCGATGTAATCATCAAGGTGAGCGTAAGAGGATCCACCCTCGAGGTTCACACTTGAGGAGTTTCACGACAGAGCCGTATCGGAAGTGGTTAAGGAGGAAATCACCCTCGATGACCACGACCGAATAGCTACACTACAGAGGTCTCATCAGGAGTGATGTAAGAGGTTCCACCCTCGGCACTCAATGGTAACTCTACAGAGTCGTACAACTAGGGGGGTGATGTGCGGTGTCGGGGCCTGGACGTCGATCACGTTGATCGAGTCATCAACATAAAGTGGGACAACTGGGATAAGGTGGGGGTCACTGATGGATCACTAGCCAACCTATACTAAGCAGTTTAGGATAAGCAGGTAAGGTAACAATAAGCAGGTAACAAAAACATGCTATGCATCAGAGTAGGATCATACAGAAAGCAGTAGCAGTTCTAATGCAAGCATGAGAGGGAAAGAAATGGGCGATATCGGAATGCTCAAGGAGGGTTTGCTTGCTTGGCAGCTCTGCTGAAAAGAAAGAAGTGTTGTCATCGACATAGTGGATCACAAGGGCATCAGCATGTGTCTCGGGGTTTACCGGAGAGAATAGGGGGAAGAAACAATAAATAGCAAGCATACCAATGCAACAGAAAGCACGACATGGCAGTAAACTATGCTAGGGGTGCTCTAACGTGGTACTACACGTTGCAAAAGGAGAGGGAAAATGTCCGAAGGGGTTTTCCCGGCGTCTGGCTTTTTTTCAAACAGACGAACGAGAGGGGACGGTTGCATGTTCAGCATGCTAGGGGCATGTGACATATGAATGGACCGCGTGTTTGGATTCGTTGGATTTTTCTGAGCAACTTTCATATAAAAATTATTTTCATCCGAATTACTTTCTAGAATTTATTTATATTACAAATTTAAATAGTAAAATACTTTTTACACATAGCTGCAGCTAGCCAGAGTGGCTTATAGGCCCTGTTTGGTTCAGATTTTATCGACAGATTCCGCTACCGCGCAGCAGAATCTGAACCAAAGGGAGAACCGAGCAGAATCCGATTTTAGAAATCCGCTGCCAAAATCTGAACCAAAAGCGGAAGCAGTACAGGACGTGCTTTCCAAAATCTGATTTCGCTGCGGGCCAAAATCTGAAAAAGCTATATCAGCTGGTTTGCCAAATGACCTACATCTTTTTCAAATCAGATTTTACACAGCTATTTTTCTACAGCAGATTTTTCGTAGCTGCTTTTAAAAATCCACAGCCGAACCAAACAGGGCCATAGATGGGACCAAAAGGCTGGGTTGACCCAGTTAACTAGTCTAGTCAGCAGTTGACCAATGAACTGTTGACTGGTCAACATGGTCAAACAGGACCCACATGTCATAGGCTGGGTCAACGCAGTCAACAGTTTGACTAGTCAAACTAGACAAGGGACCCGCATGTCATTCATGGTAACTAAAGGTCATTTGGATGAACTAATTAGAATGGGCCCAGCAGTCCGTGTCTAATCTATACCTATATATACCTATAGTAATTGCTGACTCCCTTATATACCTATACTAATTGCTGACTCCCTAGAAATTCTCACGTTAATTAGTAATTAGGGGCCGTTGATCTGGTGGGGCCAAATTATTACGGCGTAGATCAATCCTACCAGTTTCCACCTTAATAAAAAAATAAACATGCGTTCTGCTCCTCTCTCCCAATCTCTCACGACTCCCATCTCCAAATATCTCACAATCTCTCAGGACTCCCCTCTCCAAATATCTTCTCTAGGTTAGCAAAATAAAGAAAACACTTCCAATATCTCCCCTCACGTCCCAATATCTTTCCTCACGTCCCATGTATGCGGCCACGCCATGGCCGCCCAAGCCTTGGATCGATCAAGTCAGGCTTTGCTTCTCACGCCCATGTACGTCACCGCCATGGCTGCCCCAAGCCTTCTAACTCAATCAGCCAATCAAAATACATGTACAACACGACAGGCGGCGAATCTCTGCCTCTTCTGCTTCCAAAGCAAATCTTGTGGACTGTGGTAGGAAACTGTCGCTCCCTTCTATCATTGAAAATAATTCCATTACCATCGTCTCTCTGTTCTCCCATACAAAAGGTCCATTGTTTGATGCAAGAAGATTGGGTCGTGGATCAGGTATGCTCAAAAAGCTTATTCCTATGCATCATGTTCAGGTCGTCCATCAATAATCAATAAATTAAAGAAAACCGAGGCTAGGGCTGCCGTTGCCAAAGGATTTTCCTCTCAGAGTACCCATGTACACATTTAACCGAACCCTAGCTCATTCATGCCTGCCATCAATGCCCGCCTCCGCATGATTGATAAGGTCCGCCACTTTGATTTTTGACTACCAATGTTGTCGTGCACAGTCCAAAGCAGTCGCCCAATATTGGCGCAATCCCAGCCTCGACGACTCATCCGAGTGCTTCACCGAGATAGGCACGTATGAGGCATTGAGGCCCAACCGATTGGTGTTGCGAGTTAGATGAAACTATATGCAAGATACACATATGTACAGAAGCTAGCAAGCTGCTCAATCTATTTGTGCGCAGTCCAAAGTAGTCGCCCAATATTGGCGCAGTCCCAGACTCGACGACGCAGCCCAATGCTTCACCGAGATACGCAGGTATGTCCAAAGCAGTCGCCCAATATTGGCGCCATCCCAGCCTCGAAGACACAGCCGAGTGCTTCACCAAGATACGCACGTATGAGGCATTGAGGCCCAACTAATTGGTGTTGCGAGCTAGATGAAAATATATGCAAAATACACGTATGTACAGAAGAGGTAGCAAGCTGCTCGATCTATTTGTGCGCAGTCCAAAGCAGTCGCCCTATATTGGCGCAGCCGAGACTCGACAACGCAGCCGAGTGCTTCACCAAGATACGCATGCATGAGGCATAGAGGCCCAGCGGATTGGTGTTGCCAGTCAGATGAAACTATATCTAAAATACATGCATGTACAGAAGCTAGCAAGCTGCTCGATCTATTCCGCTGGAAGACTTAGGTATACAATGCAAATCCCTTAGATCAGTTTCGCAAAACAGACGCACACGAAGGACACAGTACTTTGCCATAGAGACTTCTGACGTTACATGCTTGGTTGAATCTAGCTAGCCTGTACATGCACATATTTCTTAGTACGGCAGGGAAGAACTTGGCCGATTCAACGACTGCGAGCGTGTTTTCGGTGGATTCTGATAATCTAGCTATGAGACTATGAGCGACGGTTTTCTTATTCCTGAAGATTTATAGATGCTTCAGTTATATGCATGCAAATGCAATCTGCATGGCAGTCTCTACATTTTGAAATTTGGAAGTTTATTGAGATCTGGGTAATAGATACCCTCAATCATGTGAGTGCTTGGCCAACAGGAGGTTTGTTCTATTGCACCAGTCTTTCATACTTGAAGTACAACACACTATGTTTCTTTTGATTTGTTCTTGCTTCTAGACTAGAGTGCATGCATATATATCATGTGTAAATAACTTCATTGTTTTCTTCTGACTTCTATGTACGTAAAGCACAACAGATGGCTCACTGGGACTGTTTCGGGGATGTGCATTGATTAATTATCACATCATTAGGAGATGGCTCTAACCTCATCTACGTACTAGCTAGATATCTTTTTTCTTACTGTCACAATCAGTTTTTGGAAGAACTTGGTCAATTCAATGGTTGCGATCGTGTTCTCGGTAGATTGTTATCGTCTACAAGACTACGAGCGATGATCGTTTTATTCCTGAAGATTTATACATGCTTCAGTTTAATGCATGCAATCTGCATGGCAGTGGCTAGATTCAAATTTGGGAGTTTATTGAGATCAAAGTAACAGGTACCTTCAATCATGTGAGTGCTTGGCCAACATGAAGGTTTGTTCTATTGCACCAGTCTTTCATATTTGAAGTAAAACGCATTCTGTTTCTTTTGATTTGTTCTTGCTTCTAGACTAGAGTGCATGCATATATATCATGTGTGAATAACTTCATTATTTTCTTCTGACTTCTATGTACGTAAAACACAACAGATGGCTCACTGGGACTGTTTCGGGGATGTGCGTTGATTAATTATCACATCATTAGGAGATGGCTCTAACCTCATCTACGTACTAGCTAGATATCTTTTTTGTGACTATCACAATCAGTTTTTGGAAGAACATGGTCAATTCAATGAGTGCGAGCGTGTTCTCGGTGGATTGTTATCGTCTACAAGTGATGATCGTTTTATTCCTGAAGATTTATACATGGTTCAGTTTAACGCATGCAATCTGCATGGTAGTGACTAGATTCAAATTTGGGAGTTTATTGAGATAAGAGTAGATACCTTCAATCATGTGAGTGCTTGGCCAACAGGAGGTTTGTTCTATTGTACCAGTCTTTCATATTTGAAGTAAAACACATTATGTTTCTTTTGATTTGTGTTTGCTTCTAGACTAAAGTGCATCCATATATTTCATGTGTAAATAATTAAATTATTTTTTCTGGACTCTATGTACGTAGAACACAACATGGCTCACTCGGACTGTTTCAGGGATGCGCATTGATTAATTATCACATCATTAGAAGATGGTTCTAAACTCATCTACGTACTTAATATGTATTTGTCAGTACTACAATCAGTTTTTGAATTCGGGCATGGGGAACTTAGTTTTGTTTTGATGGAAATAGGCCACACCTAATTCCGTAACCAGCGCTTGATTCCCTCAATCCTTTTTTTATCTCACATCACATGAATCGTGTTAAGCTCTTATATGCCTTCTAATTTGTCTTATTTTTCTTAGGTAGCCAAAGGATAATACTGTTGTTGGATGTTTGATCATGCTGGTATGTTTTTATCAAGTTTTCATAAGGTATTCTTTTTTAATTGACCATTTTATCAAGGACTATATTTTATACTCTTTTTTATACTATTTAACAATCAAATTTCTAAGACATTAGTCAATATGGATTTCTAGAACTAACTATTGTTTAAACAGCTGCGTATATTATATGTTTTTTCAAGGGAATATAAGCATATATAAAATTATGAACTCTATTCTTAGAAGAACTTCGATCAAATTAGTTATTACATGATGAAAAATATTTAACGACGTTTTCAACATAAATAGGCACAATTAACAGTACTTTCCATTTATATTTGATATCAAGCATATAAGATGTTCAAAAAATTCTAAAGTGATGTGATTATGAAAAAGTTTTTCATAAAAATTCTCGGTTACCGTGCATTATCACTCGACCATGTCGAAAACTTTGCTATATATTAATATTCAAAGTTAGAGAAGTTTACCTGCGCATTTTATATGTGCCATGCATTTACTACAATATGCCAGTTTGAGTTTTAAATTGCATGATCATATATCATTGAAGATATACTAGCATACATGAAAAATATTTAGGGAAATGGCAATCAAATTGATCCACTAACCAAATTTTGTGTGGTTTAAACATATTCTGAATAGTTACCTACATAAAATGTCACACCTATGCGTAATAAAGTAAGTAATGCATTCGATGACTTCACATCCTTCCCAAATGAGACCAACAAACATATTATTAGGGAAATCCTTCACGCATAATTGCATCTTCATACAATGAATTTTGAGCAACTTAATAGATAATGCTTGTAGCATATACATTTCTTTTGTAAATAACAATGTCTATAAATGTATATGCTTCACAAACATCTCAACTGTAGTTATTCATAAAAGAAACCATATTCTTCATAATATAGATTTGAAATTAAATATTAGATAACCGGCCCGTGCGAATGCACGGGTTGACGACTAGTTAGACTAGCTAATTAGATTAGCCCCTAACCTAATCCAATTAAACACTAATAGGGCCGGCCTCTTGGACAGAGTCTGTAGTAGCAACGCCGCATCAGGCAAAGCAAAGCAATAGCGGCTTCAGGTAGAGCAAGCAGCAGCAAGCAAGGCAATAGCAGTTAGCGGCAACAGCAAGCAAAGCAGCAGCAGTCTAGAGCAGCAGCGGAGCAGGAGCAGCAAAGCACGCGGGCGACACAGTGGCGCAGTGGCACAGCGGGCGGGGCGAGGACAGCCGGCAGGAGCTGCGGCAGGCAGCGGCGAGCAAGACGGGACGACGCGCCGTGGCGCGTGCTAGACGCGGCCGGACCATAAGGCACACAGGGAGCGGCTACGCACGGCAGCACACCGGAGGATGACCGGCGCACAACACGCATATGGGGAGGCACGGGAGGATGCTCGTGAGCACATACGGGACTGCGGGGGAATGCGTAGGTAAGACCTCGTCCAATGGAGCTCAGGGTGGACACGGTCCGGGCCGGTCCGGTCCCGGTCCGAGCCGTCGTTTGGACCGGCCGCCGGCGGTCCAGGCCGGACCGGACCGAGCAGGCCAGCGGTCCTTTTTTCAGGGACCGGACCGGCGAGGCAAAAGCCCGGGCTGGACCGGCGGACCGGCCAACCACTCACCGGCGGCGAGAGGGTGACCATGGCGTCAGGGAGTGAAGGCTCTAGGCCCTAATCAGAAGGGGGAATAGAGCGGGGAGGTGCAGTGACTCACGTAGAACACGGTGGTGTGGTCGGGAATGCCGGGGAAGCAGTGACGGCGACATAATCGACGATGAATGACGGCGGCAGGAGTTTCGTAAGGAGGAAGATGGCGATGGCGCCGGAACGAATCAGGCCGACTGATTCCGTGTAGACGTAGATCTCATGGTCGCGGAGCTCCTGGACATGGTGGTTGGTCGTGGGGAGGCTGGTCGCCGCGTCCGCGAGAGGTTGTGCACTGGACGGCGGCAGCTGCGGAGCAGGTGCGTGCCTGTGTGCGTTTGTTTGAGCGGAACGTGTCCTGCAGAATCGAGGCACTGGGAGGGATGGAGAGGAGAGCTCAGGTGAGTGGCTGGTGGAGTGGTGGTGCGGCGGGCGGCGCTCGCCGTTGGGATGGGAGAGGAAGACGGCGGCGTCGCAGCTGTGATTCTCGGTCCGCTCGGTCGGCTCGGTTAAAGCCCGGACCGGACCGAGGCTTTGTCGGGCCTGATTCTTGAGCTCGGACCGACTGATTTTTTGAGCGGGCTAGGCCCGAGCTGGCCAGGACCGAGCGGGCCACGAGCCGGTCCGAAAGACCGCTCGTGTCGTCCACCCTGAAATGGAGCCCACGGGCGAGGCGGACAGGTCCTAGACGAGCTCGGCCAGGTCCAGCTCGCGGCCATGGCGGACAGTGGCTACGGTTATGAGTGGACACGCTAAGGGGACGAATCCAACGGGGGGAAAGGGGGAAAAGAAGCGGAGGCTCACAGAGACTTGGAGGCGTGCTCGGGGAGGTCGGGGATAGCCAGAGCAGTGCGGATCGACGCCGGTAAGCGCTGGTCGTCGTCGGGGCAGAAGGTCGCGGCCGACGTCTTGGCGGCTCCGCGATCCAAATCAACCGGCGTAGTGGGCGTGGTCGACGTCGCGTATCCTCCTGGACGTATTATTGCGGCGCGAGGTGGCTTCATAGAGCGTTGAGGGCGGTGGTGTAGCGATGCAGCGCTCGGCAATGCACGAGGAAGAAGAAAGCGGCGCGGCGAGGGGGAGGAAAGTGGACGCTAGGGTTCGGGGTTAGGGATGGACACGAGCCGAGCCGAGCTTGATCCGAGCCTGGCTTTGGCTCAGTCTGGAGCGGCTTGGCTCGGCTCGCTCAGCCAACGAGCCTACTTCAACCGGCTCGGCTCGCTTTGGCTATGGCTCGGCTCAGACCGAGCCGGCTCGTAAGCCAGTTTCTCTCAGAACCATTTAATAGTACAGACCTCTGTATATAGTGCATATACTTGAGCAATTAAACCTATATTTTGGAAAAGAAATAGTTTATACTACTAAAAATGAACAATCCAGTAGTCTATTGTTTTAAAATATGGTCATAGTAATGAAAAATAATGTTCTTATATGAATTCTTCTACAAAAATTGTAACAATGGAACACATATGAGAGAAAGAATTTGGCACCATTTCTATTGAATTTTGGACATCACTTCAATTGAACTTTACACAGGAAAACATCAAATATTGACAGCCAAACAAGGAAATTTTGCATAGCATAACACTTCACTTTGACATAAAACTAAGAAAATGTTGACAGCCGAACAATGACTAGCGAAAACCACATAATACAAAGTTCATAGTTCATCACAAGTTCACAACAACATTGTTGAAAGTGCATGGTTCATCACAACATCATTCAAGGTCCATAGTTCATCACAACAGCACACATAATTCAAAGTTCATCACAACAAAAGAAATGGCACGAGATGATCACGTTGACCTCAACAATCCACATGAGAAGATCATGTAGACATCCATCTTCAAAATAGCAAGAGCAACACCCACATGGCGAATATCTACATGTAACACAGATTTGTAAACTTGATATTCTCACTATGTCAAGATTGGAAAACTGAGACATGTAAAAACATTAGTTACCAATTGTTGTCACCCCCCACATCAACAATCTTGGGCAACTTGATATTCTCAACATCGTCCTCCTCATCTTCATCTCTCTCCTAATTATTTGTAAGTTAGCCACATACAAGAAATAGACATAAATCATAGAAGAAAAAGATAGGAATCATACCACCACATTGAAGTCCTTGTGAGAACCTTTGATATAACTAGCACCGCACACCAAGGCTTCCACCATTTCTTGTTTCAAAGAACTTCCCCTTTTGCTTGTCCATTGCCCTTCCCATTCCCCTTCTGCATCCCCGAGACCGGCAACTTTCTCTTCATAATGGAGTCCAACGTCCTCTCTTTCTCCTTCTCCTTCCCACTCGCCTTCCCCTTTTGCTTGTCCATTGTTGCGACAATAGGCGTCTGCACACATCAGCAAACAACAAACAATCAATCATCAACAACAGTAAACTAATTAGACATGGAGTCTATGTAATTTTCCGGCAAGTAGATTTTTTTTCAAGCTGCTATGCTACAACAAGTAGATCATTAACTAGTTCATCAACAACAGAAAACTAATTACACATGGAATCAATGAAAATTTTGATCTATCCATCCATTCTGCCCTACAACTCCATCCATCCACGATCCATCCATCTGTTGCTGCTACATCTAGCCGTACAGACTACAATACATCCATCCATGATCCACCCATCTAGCCCTACATCTACCTGACTACGTCCATCGATCCATCCGTCCATCCATCCACTAGATGTGTACTAGTGCAGACACCTATGGCTAGGGTTTGGGGAGTTCGAACTACATGACTACATCCATCGATCCATCCATCCATTGATCCATCACATGCGTACTAAGTTCAGAGAGCTGCTGCTAGGGATTGGGATTTGGGAACGAAGGAAGTACCTGCTCCGGCTCGTCACGTTCCGCAAGAAACCAGGGGAGGTGCGTCCGTCTACGTCTGGTGTGGGGAGGAGCTGTCGCGCCGCCCGTCGCCGTCGGTGCCGGGTTGGCGAGGAAGCGCGGCGTCGCTCGTCGCCGACGATCCAGATTTGTGGCGTGGCGAGAGAGAGGCGAGGCGGCGCAGAGCAGAGAAAGGGAGAGACGAGAGACTGGCTGTGGTTGCTCTGCCCTAATGCGCTAGCTATTGTGATCGATGGTGGAATTGGGCTGGGCCGCAAGCGAGCCACCGAGCTGGACCGGCCGAAACTCGGCTCGGCTCGGTCGCGAAACGGGCCTGTTTTCAGACCTCGGCCTGCTCGATAATCCTGTCGAGCCGAGCTGTAACGGGCCGAGCTGGAGCGAGCTTTGGGCCGAGCCGAAAAGCTCGCTCGTACGTCCAGTCCTATTCGGGGTGGCATAGGGTGGTTCATGTAGGCGACCAGGGGGGCGGATGGCCGCCACGCCCATGGCCGCGGCCGACGGATGGCCGCCACAGTCACCCAGCCTCCCCTCTATACAGTACAGAGGTAGGGGAGAGGCCGGTGATGAGCTTGGGCTGCGCTGTGCACTTGGGCTACAAGTGCACAATAGTGTAGGCCTTTCCCTTTTTATTTACCTTATTTACTGTTTTGTAGTTTCTTCAAAATTTTGCATTTTAATTTAATACCATTCAATTTTTTTGGAATTAAAACTTGTTACTTCAATACCAGGCTGCAAGTTGAATTGGCACAGAAAGTCTCATGTGGTTTGGAAACATGCAATTATTTGTTTCAAAAGGAATAGGTTCAAATAAAAGTTGTTGGTCCTATTTTGAACATTTTAAGGCATTTTGACATTTCAAAAAATGTTGGTTAATGCATGACAATTACCAAGTGAATATTTGCAATATTCTGAACACTTTTGTTTTTGTGTTTGAAGGAATAAAATTTGACTAGCATTTGAATTTAAATTTTATTAGGGTTTGAATCAAGGGGCAATATAAGCATAGCCAAGCATGATGACATGGCACATTAGGGAAGATGTAACGCCCTCGATGCGGCTATATCTCCCATGTGTCGAAGCATGACTTAGAGGCATAACCGCATTGAAAGCAATATCGCAAGTGAGGTAATCTTCACACAACCCATGTAATACATAAAGGGAAAAAGATACATAGTTGGCTTACAATCGTCACTTCACACAATTACATGAATAAAGCATTACATCATCCAAATACACTCAAGGTCCGACTACAGAACCAAAATAAAAGAAGACTACCCCAAAAGCTACACAGATCCCCGATCGTCCCAACTGGGCTCCACTACTGATCAACTGGAAACGGAACAATACAAAGGACAAGATCTTCATCAAGCTCCTCCTCGAGCTCGAATTGCGTCACCTGCTCGATAACATCGGCACCTGCAAACTGGTTTTGGAAGTATCTGTGAGTCACGGGGACTCAGCTATCTCACACCCTCGCGATCAAGACTATTTAAGCTTATGGGAAGGGTAAAGGTATGATGTGGAGCTGCAGCAAGCGACTAGCATATATGGTGGCTAACATACGCAAATGAGAGGGAGAAGAGAAGGCAAAAGCACGGTCAAACAACTATGATCAAGAAGTGATCCTAGAACAACCTACGTCAAGCATTACTCCAACGCCGTGATCACTTCCCAGACTCCGCCGGAAAGAGACCATCACGGCTATACACATGGTTGATGTATTGATCAACTTCAGGTTTTCTACAACCAGACATTAACAAATTCCCATCTTCCCATAACCGCGGGCACGGCTTTTGAAAGTTCAAATCCCTGTAGGGGTGTCCCAACTTAGCCCATCACAAGCTCTCACGGTCAATGAAGGATATTCCTTCTGCCAAGACAATCCGATCAGGCTCGGAATCCCGGTTACAAGACATTTCGACAATGGTAAAACAAGACCAGCAAAGCCACCCAGATGTGCCGACAAATCCCGATAGGAGCTGCACATATCTCGTTCTCAGGGCACACCGGATGAGCAAGACGTCGGGTGGGCCAGCCCAGAGTTGCCCCTGGTAGCTCCGGACATCGCTCAGTTGGACCAACACTTAGAGAAGCACTGGTCCGGGGGGGTTAAAATAAAGATGACCCTTGGGCTGGCCTAACCCAAGGGAAAAAGAGGCTAGGTAGCGAATGGTAAAACCAATGTTGGGCCTTGCTGGAGGAGTTTTATTCAAGGCGAACTGTCAAGGGTTTCCCATTATAACCCAACCATGTAAGGAACGCAAAATCCGGGAACATAACACCGATATGACGGAAACTAGGGCGGCAAGAGTGGAACAAAACACCAGGCATAAGGCCGAGCCTTCCACCCTTTACCAAGTATATAGAAGAATTAATTAAATAAGAGATATTGTGATATCCCAACAAATATCCATGTTCCAAACATGGAACAAACTCCAATCTTCACCTGCAACTAACAACGCCATAAGAGGGGCTGAGCAAAGCGGTAACTTAGCCAAACAACGGTTTGCTAGGACTAGGTGGTTAGAGGCTTGGCTTAACAATATGAGAGGCATGATATAGCAAGTGGTAGTTATCGCAGCATAGGCATAGCAAAAGAGCGAGCAACTAAGCAAGCAAAGATAGAAGTGATTTCGAGGGTATGGTCATCTTGCCTGAAATCCCGCAAGGAAGAAGAACGAGTCCATGAAGAAGAAAAACGGACGTAGCCGAACGGGTCCTCACAAATGTGACATAATCGGAACCAACCCGAAGAAGCAACACCGGAAAGAAGCACACAACATAGTAAACAACCAACACACGAACATGGTATGATATGCGGGATGCGGTATGTGATGCATATGCATGATTTGGCAAGGAATGATTGAACCTAGCCTCAACTTGGAAAACCAAGAGTGCCACTAGAAAGGTGAGGTGATTTCGGTCGAAATCGATATAAAGATCACCAGAATCGGATGCACAATTTGGAAATGGCAAGCAAAACAAATATGGCACCGGTCTGCGATTAACAGCAGGTAGCCTTCTAAAAGCATCAAGATAAATAAGCTACTGCACTCAAACATGAGAACAAAATACATGGAAGGGATCCGCTCATGATGCTTGACAAAATATGAACACTGAGCTACGGCCAATTCATCCATTAATAGGTTCAAACAAGCATGGAAAAAGTGCAAAGGATAACAGGTTTCAGACTTAGTGAAATTAACAGCAAGTAGGAATTATCATCAGGAAACAATCTTTAGAGCATGAAAACTACATGCTACAGGAACATATCATGGCAAATCAAGGCATGGCATGAAGCTACTCAGAGCATATAACAAAAGCCCCTTAGTGACCATGAGCGAAAAGGGATCTAAAAATACAATTGCAAGCATGTGAACATAGCAAAAACATAAACAGATTCAGACTTGGTGAAAAACTGGAGCATGCAAAACAGATTAACTAGTAGGCATGTTTACGATCTCGATGCACTCACTACAAAGCATGGAATGACAAACTAAGCATACACCCAACAAATAGACATGGCATAGAAGCTAGACATGGCAAGAACAACAACATAGCATGCACAGATCAACAGCAACAAGCTCGGCAAAATTGCTAAACATGTTAACAATCTGCCAGGAACATTTTATAGCAAAAGTAGAGCTCGATTGACTCAATCTAGGGTGCTCCATAATTGCAAACGAAGACATGGATGGATAGAGAACCACAATATTAACAAAACATCCTTACTGCTCATCCTCAAAAGAGGCACGAATCACTAGGAAACAACATGAACATATGGCATAACAACAAAACCAGGACAAGGACTTAGTGAAATTCTAATTCCCTGAAATCAGCATCAACGATTACGCTACTTTGCATTCTTGTGCTAGTCACCACAAATATCACAAAAATACATGGCATACACCCCTGTAAAGATGGCATGGCATATAACAAAACACATGTAGAGCTCAGGATCATAGCATGCACACATCAATCATGGCAAAAATGACAAAATGCCATTTGCTGAAACAGATCTGACAAATTCCTCACATAGCCCTCTTCCAACAGCATTTCGGGCACCAAGATGAGCTCAAATTAAAATGATGCAATGAGATGAAATGATGTACTCATCGAGACAAACATTTTGATATGCTACACGCACGAATCCGAGCTACGATGATGAAGTTATGATGCGATGAAAAATGCAAAATAATACTGGGATCTGGGGACTTAGAGATATATACCCTCGCGAAAAAAATATCGGGCTGGAGGGGGTGGAGCTGGGAGACTGGGCCGGCTTGGCGCTGCGCTGGGCCAGGGAGCTGGGCCGGCCCATGCGGTGGGTCAACGGGGCGAG
Organism: Triticum aestivum; assembly: GCF_018294505.1. Taxonomy (NCBI): domain Eukaryota; kingdom Viridiplantae; phylum Streptophyta; class Magnoliopsida; order Poales; family Poaceae; genus Triticum; species Triticum aestivum. The sequence continues at coordinate 75,251,847 of NC_057812.1, read as the reverse complement.
GCAGGACTCCTCCCGCTCGACCCCGAGCGCAGCCATGGCGGTGGCGGCGATGGAGCGAGGCGACGACGAGGCATGGGAGGACGAGGGAGGCCGGGAATGGGTGCGGCGGAGGGCACAGAGTGCAGATCCGGGCTTGACTCCTCCGGATCCGGCCTCGGAGGTGGTCGGCAGCGAAGAATGGTGAGCCGGGGAGGTCTCGGGTGGATGGCGGTGGCGGCGCTCGTCGGCGAGGGCTGCGCACGGCGGAGGCAACGAGCGGGCGGGGGCGCTTCGGGCGCGGGCGGCGGAGAGATCCGGGCCCGGGCGGGCCCGTGATGGGCTTCCTCGGGCCGCGGGGTGGAGGAGGCGCGCGTTGACAAGTGGCGAGCCGCGATTGGCTCGGGCGGACGGCGGTGATGACGTGTTGCCTCCGGATTGGCCGGAGCGACATGGCGGCGGGGGCTGGACATTGTCCGGCACAGTGAGGACGCGTCCGGCGGCGCGAGGGGAGGGATTTTTAGGGTTAGGGGCGAAATGGACCCGGGATTGAAATGGAGGGGTCTATTTATAGAGGTAGAGGGAGCTAGGAGAGTCCAAATGCGGTGCGGTTTGCGGCCACGCGATCATGATCGAATACTCTAGATGATGGAACAGGTTTACGTGGGTTTTGGGCCACTTTGGATTGGTGTTGTGCTGCCTTTTCGGTCCCTCGGTTAACCGTTGGAGTATCAAACAAAGTCCAAATGGCACGAAACTTGACAGGCGGTCTACCAGTGGTGAACCAAGGCCGCATAGCAAGTCCCGGTCCAATCCGAGGGCGTTTAACACCCGCACACGAAAAGAGGTAGAAAGGGACACCGGGTGACATAGGAGCGCCGGATTGCAAAATGGACAACGGGGAAAATGCTCAGATGCATGAGACGAACATGTATGCAAATGAAATGCACATGATGACATGATATGCAATGCATGACATGCAAGAAATGACAAGGCAACAATAGCAAATAACTGGAAGACACCTGGCACATCGGTCTCGGGGCGTTACAGAAGATCACTGTAGCTTGACTACCGGGGTGTTATAGGTACCATAAACCCATCATTTACCTTCCTCAAAACAGCCACCATACCTACCTATTATTGCATTTCCATAGCCATTCCGAGATATATTGCCATGCAACTTTCCACCATTCCGTTTATTATGACACGCTTCATCATAGTCATATTGCTTTGCATGATCATGTAGTTGACATCGTATTTGTGGCACGGCCACCATTCATAATTTTTTTATACATGTCACTCTTGATTCATTGCACATCCCGGTACACCGCCGGAGGCATTCACATAGAGTCATATTTTGTTCTAAGTATCGAGTTGTAATTCTTGAATTGTAAGTAAATAAAAGTGTGATGATCTTCATTATTAGAGCATTGTCCCATGTGAGGAAAGGATGATGGAGACTATGATTCCCCCACAAGTCGGGATGAGACTCCGGACGAAAAAAAGAGGCCATAAAAAAAGGAGAGAAGGCCCAAACAAAAATAAATAAATAAATGAGAGAAAAAGAGAGAAGGGGCAATGTTACTATCCTTTTTCCACACTTGTGCTTCAAAGTAGCACCATGATCTTCATGATAGAGAGTCTCTTATGTTGTCACTTTCATATACTAGTGGGAATTTTTCATTATAGAACTTGGCTTGTATATTCCAATGATGGGCTTCCTCAAATTGCCCTAGGTCTTCGTGAGCAAGCAAGTTGGATGCACACCCACTTAGTTTGTTTTGTTGATCTTTCATACACTTATAGCTCTAGTGCATTCGTTGCATGGCAATCCCTACTCACTCACATTGATATCTATTGATGGGCATCTCCATAGCCCATTGATACGCCTAGTTGATGTGACACTATCTTCCTCCTTTTTGTATTCTCCACAACCACCTTTCTATTCCACCTATAGTGCTATGTCCATGGCTCGCGCTCATATTTGCGTGAAAGTTGAAAAAGTTTGAAAAGGCTAAGTATGAAACAATTGCTTGGCTTGTCATCGGGGTTGTGCATGACGGGAGCATTTTGTGTGACGAAAATGAAGCATGGCCAAACTATATGATTTTGTAGGGATGAGCGTTCTTTGGCTATGTTAATTTGATAAGACATAATTGCTTGGTTAGTTTGCTTCAAATATTATTATTTTTATGTCAATATTAAACTTTTGTCTTGAATATTTCGGATCTGAACATTCATGCCACAATAAAGAAAATTACATTGAAAAATATGTGAGGTAGCATTCCACATCAAAAAATCTGTTTTTATCATTTACCTACTCGAGGACGAGCAGGAATTAAGCTTGGGGATGCTTGATACGTCTCCAACGTATCTATAACTTTTTATTGTTCCATGCTATTATATTATCCATCTAGGATGTCTTATATGCATTTATATACTATTTTATATGATTTTTGGGACTAACCTATTAACCTAGAACCCAGTGCCAGTTTCTTTTTTTTCCTTGTTTTTGAGTATCGCAGAAAAAGAATATCAAACGGAGTCCAATTGACCTGAAAATTTACGGAGATCATTTTGGACCAGAAGAAGCCCACGGAGCATCAGAGATGGACCAGAAGAGTCCCGAGGCCACCACGAGGGTGGGGGCGCGCCCTACCCCCCTGGACGCGCCCCCCTGCCTCGTGGACCCCATGACTTGCTCCCGACGCCAACGCCTCTTATATATCCTCAAACTTCCAGAAAATAACCTAGATCGGGAGTTTGGCCGCTGCAAGCCTCTGTAGCCACCGAAAACCAATCCAGACTCGTTTCGGCACCCTGCCGGAGGGGGGAATCCCTCACCGGTGGCCATCTTCATCATCCCGGCGCTCTTCGTGACGAGGAGAGAGTAGTTCACCCTCGGGGCTGAGGGTATGTACCAGTAGCTATGTGTTTGATCTCTCTCTCTCTCTCTCTCTCGTGTTCTTGATTCAGCATGATCTTGATGTATCGCAAGCTTTGCTTTATAGTTGGATCTTATGATGTTTCTCCCCATCTACTCTCTTGTAATGGTTTGAGATTTCCCTTTGAAGTTATCATATCGGATTTAGTCTTTAAGGATGTGAGAACACTTGATGTATGTCTTGCATGTGCTTATCTGTGGTGACAATGGGATATTCACGTGATCGACTTGATGTATGTTTTGGTGATCAACTTGCGAGTTCCGTGACCCTGTGAACTTATGCATAGGGGTTAGAACACTTTTTTGTCTTGACTCTCCGGTAGAAACTTTGGGGCACTCTTTGAAGCTCTTTGTGTTGGTTGAATAGATGAATCTGAGATTGTGTGATGCATATCGTATAATCATACCCACGGATACTTGAGGTGACATTGGAGTATCTAGGTGACATTAGGGTTTTGGTTGATTTGCATCTTAAGGTGTTATGTTACTATGGACTCTTGAATAGATCGGTCAGAAAGGATAACTTTGAGGTGGTTTCGTACCCTACAATATTCTCTTCATTTGTTCTCCGCTATTAGTGACTTTGGAGTGACTCTTTGTTGCATGTTGAGAGATTGTTATATGATCCAATTATGTTATTATTATTAAGAGAATTTACACTAGTGAAAGTATGACCCTAGGCCTTGTTTCAACGCATTACAATACCGTTTTCGCTCACTTTTATCATTAGTTACCTTGCTGTTTTTATATTTTCAGATTACAAAAACCTATATCTACCATCCATATTGCACTTGTATCACCATCTCTTCGCCGAACTAGTGCACCTATACAATTTACCATTGTATTGGGTGTGTTGGGGACACAAGAGACTCTTTGTTATTTGGTTGCAGGGTTGTTTGAGAGAGACCAGCTTCATCCTACGCCTCCCATAGATTGATAAACCTTAGGTCATCCACTTGTGGGAAATTTGCTACTGTCCTACTAACCTCTGCACTTGGAGGCCCAACAACATCTACAAAAAGAAGGTTGTGTAGTAGACATTAGGGCCACGCACACGCCGCGGTTGGAAGGTCATAGGATGCACGAAGGGCAGTGCCCGCAAGAAGAGGAGCCCGATGAAGATCTTGAGTCACGATGCCTGCGATCTCCGCTAGGCTCGAGGACTACTAATGGAGCCAGATCAAGTGATGGAATGGGCGAGATCCTGGAGGTGACCAACAAGGACGGAACTGACCTTGTGTCAACTTGCACCCCAAGACAAGAAGTGTAGGATCGAAAGTATGTCTAGAGGGGGGTGATTAGACTACTTGACCAAATAAAAACTTAACCTTTTCCCAATTTTAGTTCTTGGCAGATTTTAGCTATTTTAAGATAAGTCAAGCAATCATCACATAATTCAAGCAAGCATGCAAAGAGTATATTGGAAGCGGAAAGTAAATCATGCAACTTGCAAGAATGTAAAGGGAAGGGTTTGGAGATTTCAAACGCAATTGGAGACACGAATGTTTTTCCCGTGGTTCGGATAGGTGGTGCTATCCTACATCCACGTTGATGGAGACTTCAACCCACGAAGGGTAACGGTTGCGGGAGTCCACATAGGGCTCCACCCATGAAGGGTCACGGTTGCGCGAGTCCACGGAGGGCTCCACCCACGAAGGGTCCACGAAGAAGCAACCACCCACAAAGGGTCCACGAAGAAGCAACCTTGTCTATCCCACCATGGCCATCGCCCACACAGGACTTGCCTCACTAGCGGTAGATCTTCACAAAGTAGGCGATCTCCTTGCCCTTACAAACTCCTTGGTTCAACTCCACAATCTTGTCGGAGGCTCCCAAGTGACACCTAGCCAATGTAGGAGACATCACTCTCCAAGAAGTAACAAATGGTGTGTAGGTAATGAACTCCTTGCTCTTGTGCTTGAAATGATAGTCTCCCCAACACTCAACTCTCTCTCATAGGATTGGATTTGGTAGAAAGAAGATTTGAGTGGAAAGCAACTTGGAGAGGCTAGAGATCAAGATTCATATGGTAGGAATGGAATGTCTTGGTCTCAACACATGAGTAGGTGGTTCTCTCTTAGAACATATGAGTTGGAATGGTGTATGTGTGTTCTGATGGCTCTCTCCACTGGCTCTCCCTCGAATGAAGAGGAGGTGGAGGGGTATATATAGCATCCACACAAAATCCAACCGTTACACACAGTTTTCCAATCTCGGTGGGACCGAATCAACAAACTCGGTCGGACCGAAAATGTAAACCTAGTGACCGTTAGAGATTTTCGGTGGGACTGACATGCAACTCGGTAGGACCGATATGGTTAGGGTTTGGGCATAACGTAATCTTAGTGAGACCGATTAGACAAACTCGGTGAGACCGAATTTGGTAATTAGCTAACCAGAGAGTTGGTCAGGCAAACTCGGTGGGACCGATTTGCTCTTTCGGTGAGACCGAGTGGAACTCGGTGAGACCGAAAAGTTACAAAGGGGAAACACTGAGTTTACATTGCAATCTCGGTGGGACCGATTCGCTCTTTCAGTGAGACTGAAAAGTTACGAAAGGGAAACAGAGAGTTTGCAATCCCATCTCGGTGAGACCGAGATCCCTATCGGTAGAACCGAAATGCTAGGGTTTGGCAGTGGCTAATGACAAGTGAAACTCGGTGGCGCCGGATAGGAAGAATCGGTAGGACCAAGTTTGGCTTAGGGTTTAGGTCATATGTGGATATGGGAAAGTAGTTGAGGGTTTTGGAGCATATCACTAAGCACATGAAGCAAGAGGCTCATTAAGCAACACATCATCCCTCCTTGATAGTATTGGCTTTTCCTAAAGACTCAATGTGATCTTGGATCACTAAAATATAAAATGAAGAGTCTTGAGCATTTGAGCTTGAGCCAATCCTTTGTCCTTAGCATTTTGAGGGTTCCACTTTCACATCCATGCCATGCCAATCATTGAGCTTTCCTGAAATAATCATCTTGGAATAGCATTAGCTCAATGAGCTATATGTTGTTATGAATTACCAAAACCACCTAGGGATAGTTGCACTTCCAATCTCCCCCTTTTTGGTAATTGATGACAACATATAGATCAAAGCTTTGACAAATGATAATAAGCATGAAATATGTCGTCGCTTTGAGAAGTATGTGATAAGTAAGAGCTCCCCCTAAATTTGTGCATATTTAAAATTTGCTTTGGACTGCAAATGCACAAGGAGTTAGAGTCATGGGTTACTCTTCCATGTCACATACATCTTGGTGGAGCGCTAAAAATGATAAGAATGAAATACATGCACTCATCACCAAGAATAGTTAATGATCACATAAGATAGATAAGATAATAGCATTAAGTAAGAATTAAGTGTAGCTTATGATCAAACACATGATCATCAATGTCTCACAAGCCTAGTATCTCAAGCACTCAAAAGCAAACAAGTTTGAAAAACCACCAAATAAAGCAAGAGAGAAAAGCAACTCTCTCTCTCTCTCTCTCGAAGCCTATGATCTATACATCTTCTCCCCCTTTGGCAACAAGTTACCAAAAAGTTCCTAGAAAATGCATAGCACTAGATCGACGCTCAGGCTTGATCTTCTGGTGGTGGTGGAGTCCGGATCACTCCAAGGACGAAGGCTTCGGTAGATGCTGAAGTAGACGCTGGAGTTGGAGCTGAGGTAGATGGTGGAGCTGGTGGAACTGAGGCTGTGGCTGGTGCTGAGGTGGTGGCTCTTGTGTCAGCAACTGGCACGACAGACGACCTTGGACCTCTAGGCACTCTGGCAAAGGCATGAGTCGTAGTCCTGCCTCTCCTCTCCTGCATATCATCTTGGAGCTGCTACACTGCAGTCTGAATCTCCATTACCTTGACATCCAAGTCATAGAACTTTTGTTCCATGATTCTCTCTAGGCTTGCCTGGTTTTGAGTTAGGGTGGCTAGTCCTTTCTCAATTCGCAGGGTGGATGCAATGAGGTAACCAAGCTGCTCTTGTTTGATCTTCAAGAAGTACTCAGATGCCTCCTCTTGAGTTGGCATCTTGGCAGCTTTCTCCTTCCTTGCCTTCTCCTTCTTTGCAAATGCTTGGGCAGATGACGGTTCATTTTTAGTCATGACAACTTCATTGTCCTCAAAATCTGGACGGATGGGCAGGTGTTCCTTGTCCAATAAATATATGTACGTGCCCATCTTGGAGTTGATGAGCTCCTGAATTTGAGGGGCATATCCGCAACTCCTCTTCTGATCTGCTGCAGTCCTCTTGATTGTTTCCACTATGAGGCTCATCACCTTGAACTTCTGAGGCACATCAAATACATGTAGCAAGTTGATAGCATGGCCTCTGATCATCTTGTGATCTCCAGATTTGGGCAATAAGGTGTGCCTCAATATCCAATTGATCGTAGGCAGACCTGACAGAAGATAATGCACTGAGCCAAACTTGAAAGTATCAAGTTCTTCATTTGGGATCTCCTTGTACATATTGGACATTGAGTTGTGGTCCATCTTCTTCTTGGCATATATGTCCATGTCATCATCATGCTCCTCTGGGGCATTAATTAACTTTGCCCATTCCTCAACAGTGGATTGGTACCTCGTACCCTCAGACATCCATGTGATCCTCCCATCTGGATAAAAATGTGCCATGGAGTAGAACTGCATTATAAGCTCCTCATTCCACTTTGTGAGCTTCTGCCCAACAAAGTCAGCAACTCCACAAGCACTAAAGCTGTCAAATGCTCCAGGGTAGTGCTCCTCATTCTCCTTCATGTAGGTCTAGTCGACCCATCTCATATCACAGACTATGGGCTTCTTATCAAGCAAAACTGTCTCATAAAAATCTTGCTGCTCCTTGGTGTGAAACCTGTAATCCACGGCAGTCCTCCTCCTAGAAGCATATGGGTCTGCTTCTCTCCACTTCCTCAGCCCTGAATCTCTCCTGAGCTTCATGTCCTCAGCCACAGGATGAGCATCATTGTGGTCTGGGATCTTGGGCTTGAGCTTTCTCAGAACTTGCTCCTCATCCTCTTCTTCAGCAACAGTCTCAGGCACTGGGCCTTGTTCTTCTCAGCTGGAGGAATGCTCCTTGTATTCCTCTTGGGTTTTGGCTTGGAGGCAGCTTTGGGCTTAGATGCAGTAGCCCCTGACCTTATGGCATCACCCATCAGCTTGGGTGCCCTGGGTGCTGGTGCAGCTACCTCTTCTTCCTCTTCCTCTTCCATGATGGAAGCCTTTCCTAGTACTCTGGTCACGGTCTTCTTGACCCTTTCCTTTCTTTTCTTTCCCTCAGCAGCAATTGGCTCTTTGGGAGTGGGCTTCTCAGTTGAAGCTCTTGCCTTTGACATGGGCTACCTGCCTGCTGGCCTTTTGATCTTCAGCCCTGGCTTTGTGCCTTGAGCTGGCTCAACTCTCTTGGAAGTGGCCTCTTCCTCTGCCACATAGTCCTCATCCTCGGAATCTGAAGTCCTCTTCTTCCTCTGTCTGGTGGCAGCCTTTGGCAAGTTGCTAGGGGTGCTCCTGCTGCCTTCATCTGAAGAACTTGAGGGACTAGTGCCCTCACTCATGTGCACCTGCTGCTCTGACATGTTTTGGCTATCACTTTGATCAGACATGCTGCAAACTGACTGCTGACCCTGTGAACAGATTATAGATGAGATAAAGTGGATGAGCATCACAAAATGCAGAGCTTTTGCAAAAGAATGATCCAAAAACTTAGTTTTAGTTTCCCACTGAAATCATCTCGGATCTACCGATGTTCAAACTCGGTGATACCGAAGCAGTTTTGGAACCTAAACTAGTGAACTCGGTTGGACCGAGTCACAGTTCGGTGGCACCGAGACTGCTAGGGTTTCACTGAGTACCAAAATCGGTCACACCGATAAGTAATTCTCGGTCAGACCGAGTCTCACTTGTGCAATGGCATAAGCCAAATCGGTGGGACCGAGTTTTTCAACTTGGTGGGTCCGAGATGGTTTCGGCGGAAACCTAACCCTAAAATTTTCGAATCAAACCTAATCTATAAGCGTTTGACTGGATAGAAGTGCCTCAATCGTGGCAAGAAACATGAAGAACACAATGTGCTAGGAATTGGATGGGGAATAGCACTGTGATCGAGTCCATACCCTAGTTCGGCGGAGACTCGCTATGGCGGCAATGGCGGGGGCAGAATTCCCGTTGACGGCGACGGAGACCAGCTACTGGAGGCGGCTGGCGGCGAGAAGACGATCCGGAGACCACGAAGGCAGAGAAGGCTATCGCGCGGGCGAAGGGGTTCAGAGAAATTTCCAAAATTTTGCCCATGACTATATATAGTCCGACCCTGTCGGTGTGACCGAGTGGAACAACTTGGTGGCACCGAGATCCATAATTGCGTGCAGTTACTGAAACTCGGTGTGACCGAAATGTTCGAATCGGTTGCACCGAGATCGAAAACCTAGATCAACTTAATGATCTCGGTAGGACCGAAAGTAGGGTATCGGTCAGACCGAGAATCATAAAGATGTTTTGGAAGTTTAAGTCTATGACGAATCGGGGACTCTGAGCGCTGCTCACACAGAGTGGTTTGAATCTGACTTGATCAAATTTTGTGATGCAGCATGAATAGAATTTGAGACGAGAAAAGCATAGATAGCTAGAGGAGGTTCTTAGGCATTCTTGTCCATCCACTTGGAAAAAAGAAATAAAACCGAACAATCAAAACAACAAGTGGATGTCCTCGAATGAGTAAAATATACAACCAGCATGCTCACACAATAAGATTGCAAATGAAATATGTGGCAAGGCATGCACAACCAATTCTAGCATCTATCAAGCAATTTGCGATGACTAGGTCATCTATATATGAGTATATTGACTTAGGAGTCAAGTGAGAACACTTGATCATAGGTCATACTCATCGTTTAAGATCAAGTGGGGTTACCACTTTTACATAAAGCATTGTTGTGTTCACATCTTTAGAGTTGTTTTAGCTCAAGTCTTAGAGTAAAGCTCCCCCTAGATGTGATATCCCCCCTAAGAGGGATGAACTAACCTTGGGTTTTGTCGATGATGACTTCATGTAGATATTGAAGATGTGGATGCTCAATGTTGATGTAGATCACTTGGAGCTATCCATTTGAGTGAATTGCACTTTCAATACCTACATGGGTTAGTCCCACAAGGAACAAACAAGGATATCCATAGACATAGAGAGATGCACACACAAGATGATGTCCATGAAGACTTTTAGGTTACCTTGTCCCTTGTCTTACCAACAAGAGGGTTTGTGACTCCTTGTACTAGTGCAAGATGTGGAAGTTGATTGCACTTGTTCTCGCCAAAATGATAAGAGTGAAGTATGTTGGCGGAGTCACCCTCAAGAACTCTCTAGTTCTTCTTCTTTTGGATCCACATCATCTTGATGGGAATCCTTGGAGTTGTAGTCGTACTTGATGAAGTGGAACTTGAAGTAGTCTTGGGAATCCACTTGACTAAGGTCTTAGGAGCTTCTTCAAATGCGTCGATTTCCTCTTGAAGCTTGTCCTTGCCTTTTTACTTGTAGTCTTGTGGTGGAAGATCATTTTGAGCGTGTGTCCCCTTGAAAGAAGTATCATACTTCTCTTGTTGAGGAATAAACTTTGTCTTGGGGTATTGATCTTCTTCCCACTCAACTCCATTGGCATTGAACTTTTGTTCAAAACCAACACCTTGATTCTTCCGGTGCATTCCTTGCTTGCGCACAATTTCCTCGAATTGCTTACACCCGGCAAGGCTTTTGTACACTCCTTTCTCTATAATTCCCTTCAATAAACTATTTTCTTGCTCAAGTGTAACTTGGCTAAGAGAATCATTAGTGGAATCAAGAGAACTACTAGAAGCAACAATATTGGATTTAACATGATCATTGTTACTGCTAGAGGAAGAATCTCTCTTGTTACTAGACTTGACTTGAGGCATGTAAGTGGATAAGAGTAAACGCTTGGCAATGTAAGAAGAACTTTTCTTACGGAGATCATCATTGATTGCTTTTAAGAACTCATGCTCTTGCTCAAGATTGAGCTTTTCAAAGCGTAATTTCTCATGAGCTCTTAAAAGTTCTCGATGATCTTCGAAGATGGTTTCATGAGATAACTTAAGAGTGTTTAGTTCTTTAGTTAGAGCCTCAATCTTCTCCTTATCATTGTCATTCGTTTTATCTTGATTAGCATGTTTAATTGACGTTTCATCATAGTATTCATCACTAGAGTTGTCAACAAGCAAATCATCTCCTAACAAGTCATCTTCATCACTATTGAAATCAGCATACTCGGGGCTCTCCCTCGAATGAAGAGGAGGTGGAGGGGTATATATAGCCTCCACACAAAATCCAACCGTTACACACAGTTTTCCAATCTCGGTGGGACCGAATCAACAAACTCGGTCGGACCGAAAATGTAAACCTAGTGACCGTTAGAGATTTTCGGTGGGACTGACATGCAACTCGGTAGGACCGATATGGTTAGGGTTTGGGCATAACGTAATCTCGGTGAGACCGATTACACAAACTCGGTGAGACCGAATTTGGTAATTAGCTAACTAGAGAGTTGGTCAGGCAAACTCAGTGGGACCGATTTGCTCTTTCGGTGAGACCGAGTGGAACTCGGTGAGACCGAAAAGTTACAAAGGGGAAACACTGAGTTTATATTGCAATCTTGGTGGGACCGATTCGCTCTTTCGGTGAGACCGAAAAGTTACGAAAGGGAAATAGAGAGTTTGCAATCCCATCTCGGTGAGACCGAGATCCCTATTGGTAGAACCGAAATGCTAGGGTTTGGCAGTGGCTAATGACAAGTGAAACTCGGTGGCGCCGGATAGGAAGAATCGGTAGGACCGAGTTTGGCTTAGGGTTTAGGTCATATGTGGATATGGGAAAGTAGTTGAGGGTTTTGGAGCATATCACTAAACACATGAACCAAGAGGCTCATTAAGCAACACCTCATCCCTCCTTGATAGTATTGGCTTTTCCTAAAGACTCAATGTGATCTTGGATCACTAAAATATAAAATGAAGAGTCTTGAACTTTTGAGCTTGAGCCAATCCTTTGTCCTTAGCATTTTGAGGGTTCCACTTTCACATCCATGCCATGCCAATCATTGAGCTTTCGTGAAATAATCATCTTGGAATAGCATTAGCTCAATGAGCTATATATTGTTATGAATTACCCAAACCACCTAGGGATAGTTACACTTTCAAGAAGGCGGCGGCGTAGATCACATTTCCTCCTCTAATACCCTAACCTTCCCAACTTATATAAAGGGAGGTGGGGGAACCCCTAGGGCATGGAACCTCATCTCATCTAGAGAAGAACATCCTCGGTAGCATTTTGAGGGATCACCATGTAACGCTCCGAGTGTTACACACCATGAGTAGAAAGATAAATAAGCATGTAGGGTATTACTCTCCGGAGGCCCAAACCTGGGTAAATTGTGCGTGCGGGCTCCATCCCGGTTCTTCTGACCCCATTGGGAACCCTATCAATTTCATACTGTCATGCTTGACCTTGTCGATGAAAGCCGGAAAGTCTTCATGCACACGCCCTTAAGGACCATTGCCCTAGAGTCGTAGTCCTCTTCATTGAACTCTTGAATCAATTTGAAGTATTGACACCAGATCTTGTTGTATGGCGAGAAACACAAATCTCACTACTAGACAATACGACATGAATCTACATCGGAGCTCCCTTGACTCCATCCTAATGGATGAATTTGAGGATGGTCGAAGCCCAGAAGACCAACTCGAAGATGAAGCACCACCATCTGCCTGAGCAACGCCCTTGTGAGGACTAGAAACCTAATCTACGCAACTAGCCGCAGCCGAGGCTCTAGGATTTGCCTCCCCGGCACCAGCTGCTAGAGAGGCAGGCAAAGGAGAGGCAAATTTATGGGTTTACTGACGAAGCTTGGAGGGGAGGGGAAGTTTTCCCTAGCCGCCTATGCATGAAGGAAAAGGTAAAGCATGTGAAAAAGCTTTGAATCATAGAGACCCTAAATAGTTGTAAAGATGGTTAATCTAGAAACTAACACTATTTTTATTTTTGATTTTGCTAATTTAGGTCAACTGAGAATTTCGTACAAGGCCTCACAATCTTATGATCTTATGTATTTCCTTTGGTTATGATGGAATTAATTCTTTGCATCAAATAAACCATGAAATAATACTTGGTAGTTTTAGAGATTTTATAATTGTGATCTAATTTTTCCTTCGAGTTAATTAAGATGTACACACAAAGCATTAAATCACTTGAGCCTTAGTAAATATCTACACTAGTAAGTTTTTTCTTCATGTTAGAAATACTTAGCAGTGTAGATACTCCCTAAGGCTAGGTTGTGTTGCGTTGTTGTGGCGACTTCACACATGAGATTATTTGGCCTTACACCATCAGTGTATATAGCTTCAATGGAAAATAAATTTATCCAAAAGGATGTGGGTGCTACTTGATTCACTTTCTTTTTCTTGACAAGTACATACACGAACATGGTTGCTACTCTTTATTAGTTGTATGTTTGTACCATAAAAATATACGTACATCATTAAAATAAATCAGCAGTGAAATTGCTAGAAATAAGGTGATGACTTACAAAACAAGAAACACTGGCAAACTTAATTCAAAGAACTATTGTTGGAATGGATTGACCTAGTTGAAACATGCAACCTCTATGTATGTTCATCTTCCTTCTTCCTATTTTATTCAAGGACACCGATGCATTGGATCGATATCCTCGAGAAGAATCCCTCTAATTCATCGTTGGTTGCCATGGATTCCAAAACTACTATGTCTGCTCCCCTCCTCTAAATCTCACATCATCTATATATCTTGATACTTAGAGGGACTATTTTGATTGATTTAGGATTCTAGAGTTTGTAGCCTACATGTGTTATACATTCATTTTACATCACTATTTTAGAAGATAAATACTTTACTTTTATGTTTATTTAGTTGCTTTACATTGAAGTAAGTATGGTTTATTTATAATGCAGAGGATTGCTGGAATAATTACCATATATGTTGTCAGGGGAATTTGGAGCTTCATTAAGAAATTACACTTTCAAGACCATATAAAAATAGAAGAAAATTATGGTTTTCACAAAGGATGAGCCCATGAGCCAGAAGGAGCCAACCAAGGGAGCCCTTGGGGGCCTAGGTGCCTTCCTTACAGGGATGCCTAAAGGGGGCCTATGGCCCACAAGCACTCCTACCCTGCCAGGTGGCTATGATTCCCCATCGAGGAGAAACCCTAAGTATAATTTTTAAAAGAATTTTCCACCGCCTCTATGAGGCAGAAACCTAATTTTTTTTCCCTCCGAAAGGGCTATTTTAGGAGAGATTTTCCGCCTCCAGCAAGGGGACTTCGAAGAAATCATCATCACCAACTCCAGAGCATCGATGAGAACAAACAAGTCATCTTACCAGTATTCATTAACCACCCCCATGTAGCTACCCGACCTCAAACGGTCAAGTTTTTGTGCTTCAGTATCATCCCTGGATCGATAATGCTGACACACACAGTACTCGAAGGATTTATAACAGAGTAGCAATCACACACTTATTACATCGAATGTCACCAAAAGAGAACTTATTACAATAAATATGGCTTAAGGCCATCTAATACGATAACAGCGGAAGGCTTGGAAGATAAAGTGAGTCCATCAACTCCAATGGCATAGCTGAGCTGCATGACAATGATCTAGCGAACCTTACTCCAAATCTGAAAAGTCTGCAACGTGATATGTTGCAGCCCGAAAATGGGTCAGCACATGGAATATGCTGGCAATGTAACACAGTAGAGCAATGAACAGAAATAATGCTAACACTATATGCATATCTGGCTGGTGGAGGCTGTATGGTTATAATGTTTTTCGAAAAGCCAATTTTTCCCTATAACAAAGGAATAGGTTTTATTTTAACTATCATGGTAGTTGAAACATCACTGAGAAGGTTCCTCCAACTCAATCCCAATTAAAGTAGTTCATTAACCCAAGAATTAATTTAGAGTGATGAGATATAATAGGAAAATCCAAGTACTAGATACTCAAGATGTCCATAACCGGGGACACGACCAACCATGATTAGATTGTACACTCTGCAGAGGTTTGTGCACTTTTCCCCACAAGACTCGATCTCCTCCATTGGATTTCTCGCACTACATGATGTTTGAGAAACGGATGACTGAGACACAGTCTTTCAGAAGCATTTACCCTTTACTTTGGGTCGACAGTTACACCTACTTTCCCTCTACATCTGCTGGCCCACCA
Organism: Triticum aestivum; assembly: GCF_018294505.1. Classification (NCBI taxonomy): domain Eukaryota; kingdom Viridiplantae; phylum Streptophyta; class Magnoliopsida; order Poales; family Poaceae; genus Triticum; species Triticum aestivum. Next base: position 75,236,670 of record NC_057812.1, on the reverse strand, counting down.
CTGAAAGAGGTCACACAACTTGCTCATACTATGCCAGAGCCCATAATGGCTTGTGGCTGCACACGGAAGTTTCTAGCATGAATAATCTTAAGATCTCTTTAAGCCTGGGTGGCAGACCGTAGGATGATCACACATGTACTCCGGCATATCCTAGGACAACACTGGATTCTCCAGGTGCCCAAACAAGCAATCCACCCAGAGTGTATTAAAGTTGCTGTTGGGGATCGTAGCAGAAATTTAAAATTTTCTATGCATCACCAAGATCAATCTATGGAGTAATCTGGCAACAAGGGGAAGGAGAGTGCATCTACATACCCTTGTAGATCACTAAGCGGAAGCATTGCAAGAACGCGGATGAAGGAGTCATACTCGTAGCGATTCAGATCGCGGTTGATTCTGATCTAAGCGCCGAACCACGGCGCCTCCGCGTTCAACACACGTGCAGCCCGGTGACGTGTCCTATGCCTTGATCCAGCAAGGGGAGAAGGAGAGGTTGGGGAAGACTCCGTCCAGCAGCAGCACGACGGCGTGGTGGTGGTGGAGGAGCACGGGACTCCAGCAGGGCTTCGCCAAGCACTACGAGAGACGAGGAGGGAGAGAGGTAGGGCTGCGCCAAGAGGGAGATCGAATCGTGTCTGTTGCAGCCCCCAATACCTCAATTATATATAGGGGAAGGGGAGGGGCTGCGCCCCCATCTAGGGTTCCCTCCCTAGGGGTGGCGGCAGCCCCAAAACCCATCTAGGGTTGCGGCCAAGGGGGAGAGAGGGGGGCGCACCTAGGGTGGGCCTTAAGGCCCATCTGGACCTAGGGTTTGCCCCCTCCCACTCTCCCTTGCGCCTTGGGCCTTGGTGGGAGGCGCCCCAGCCCACCTAGGGGCTGGTCCCTTCTCACTATTGGCCCATGTAGGCCTCCGGGGCTGGTGACCCCACCTGGTGGACCCCCGGACCCCTCCGGTGGTCCCGGTACACTATCAGTGATGCCCGGAACACTTCCGTTGGCCAAAACCATATTTCCTATATATCAATCTTTACCTCCGGACCATTCCGGAACTCCTCGTGACGTCCGGTATCTCATCCGGGACTCTGAACAACATTCGGTAACCGTGTACATACTTTCCCTATAACCCTAGCGTCATCGAACCTTAAGTGTGTAGACCCTACGGGTTCGGGAGTCATGCAGACATGGCTGAGACAACTCTCCGGTCAATAACCAATAGCAGAATCTGGATACCCATGTTGGCTCCTACATGTTCCACGATGATCTCATCGGATGAACCACGATGTCAAGAATTCAATCAATCCCGTATACAATTCCCTTTGTCTAGCGGTACGATACTTGCCCGAGATTTGATCTTCGGTATCCCGATACCTTGTTCAATCTCGTTACCGGCAAGTCTCTTTACTCGTTCCGTAACACATCATCCTATGATCAAATCCTTGATCACATTGTGCACATTATGATGATATCCTACCGAGTGGGCCCAAAGATACCTCTCCATTACACGGAGTGACAAATCCCAGTCTCGATTCGTGCCAACCCAACAGGCACTTTCGGAGATACTCATAGTGTACCTTTATAGCCACCCAGTTACGTTGTGACGTTTGGCACACCCAAAGCACTCCTACGGTATCCGGGAGTTGCACAATCTCATGGTCTAAGGAAATGATACTTGACATTAGAAAAGCTTTAGCATACGAACTACACGATCTTTGTGCTAGGCTTAGGATTGGGTCTTGTCCATGACATCATTCTCCTAATGATGTGATCCCGTTATCAATGACATCCAATGTCCATGGTCAGAAAACTGTAACCATCTATTGATCAACGAGCTAATCAACTAGAGGCTTACTAGGGACATGGTGTTGTCTATGTATCCACACATGTATCTGAGTTTCCTATCAATACAATTCTAGCATGGATAATAAATGATTATCATGAACAATGTAATATAATAATAACTAATTTATTATTGCCTCTAGGGCATATTTCCAACAGTCTCCCACTTGCACTAGAGTCAATAATCTAGTTCACATCGCCATGTGATTAACACTCACAGGTCACATCGCCATGTGAACAACATCCAAAGAGTTTACTAGACTGAATAATCTAGTTCACATCACTATGTGATTAACACTCAATGAGTTCTGGGTTTGATCATGTTATGCTTGTGAGAGAGGTTGTAGTCAACCTATGTATTTCGCAAAACTTTATATCGTAGATGCTGCTACCACGTTCCACTTGGAGCTATTCCAAATTGTTGCTCCATTATACATATCCGGTATCTCTACTCAGAGCTATCCGGATAGGTGTTTAAGCTTGCATCGACGTAACTCTTTACGTCGAACTCTTCATCACCTCCATATCCGAGAAACATTTCCTTATTCCTCTAAGGATAATTTTGACCGCTATCTGGTGATCCACTCCTAGATCACCTTTGTACCCTCTTGCCAGACATGTGGCAAGGTACACATCAGGTGCGGTACTCAGCATGGCATACCGTATAGAGCCTAGGACAAAAGCATAGGGGACGGCCTTCGTCCTTCCTCTTTCTTCTGCCGTGGTCAATCTTCGAGTCTTACTCAACTTCACACCTTACAACTCAGGTAAGAACCCCTTCTTTGACTAATCTATTTTGAACTCCTTCAAAAACATGTCAAGGTGTGCGTTCTTTGAAAGTATCATCAGGCGTTTTGATCTATCTCTATAGATCTTGGTGCCCAATATGTAAACACTCTTCAAACAACGGTTTATGCTTTCCAGAAACTCTACATTATTTCGGATCAACAATATGTCATCCACATATACTTATCAGAAATGTTGTAGTTCTCCCACTCACTTTCTTGTAAATACAAGTTTCTAGCAAACATTGCATAAACCTAAAAGCTTTGATCACTCCATCAAAGCATATATTCTGACTCCGAGATGCTTGCTCTAGTCCATAGAAGGATTGCTGGAGCCAGCATACATTTTAGCATCATTAGGATCGACAAAACTTTGATTGTATCACATACAACTTTTTCTTACAAAAGCTGGTAAGAAAACTTGTTTTGACATCCATCTGTCATATTTCATAATCGAAAAATACAGCTAATGCTAACATGATTCCGACGGGCTTAAGCATTGCTACGGGTGAGAAGTTCTCATCGTAGTCAACTCCTTGAACTTGTGAAAAAAAAAACTCTTTCCCACAAGTCAAGCTTCATAGACGGTAACATTACCGCCCACGTTCGTCTTCTTCTTAAAGATCCATTTATCTCAATGGCTTGACGATCATCGGGCAAGTCCACCAAAGTCCATACATGGATCCTATCTCGGACTTCATGACTTCTAACCATTTGTCAGAATACGGGCCCACCATCGCTTCTCCATAGCTCGTAGGTTCATTGTTGTCTAACAACATGATATCTAAGACAGGATTATCGTACCACTCAGGAGTAGTACATATCCTTGTCGACCTATGAGGTTCGATAGCAACTTGATCCGAAGCTTCATGATCACTATCATTAACTTCCTCTTCAACAGACATAGGCACCAAAGAAAACAGGTTTCTGTGTTGCATCACTTTCTGGTTGAAACAAAGGTTCGACAACCTCATCAAGTTCTATCTTCCTCCCACTCAATTCTTTCGAGAGAAACTCCTTCTCGAGAAAGGACCCGTTCAATTTGCCCTTGGATCTAAGATAGAAGGTATACCCAACTGTCACCTTTGGGTATTCTACGAAGATGTGTTTGTCCGCTTTTGGGTTCGAGCTTCTCCGGCTGAAGCCTTAAGCATAGTAGCCCCAAACATTAAGAAACGACAACTTTGGTTTCTTTCCAAACCAATGTTCATATGATGTCGTCTCAACGGACTTAGATGGTGTCCTATCTAAAGTGAATGCAGTTGTCTCTAACGCATAACCTCAAAATGAAAACGGTAGATCGGTAAGAGACATCATAGATCGCACCATATCTCATAAGGTTCGATTATGACGTCCGGACACACCATTACGCTGTGGTGTTCCAGGTGGCTTCAACTGTGAAACAATTCACAATGTCTTAAGTGTTTGCCAAACTCATAACTCAGAAATTCTCATTGATCAGATCGTAGGAATTTGAGCTTCTTGTTATGATGATTCTTAACTTCACTTTGAAATCGCTTGAACTTTTCAAACGTTTCAGACTTGTGCTTCATTATGTAAATATACCTATATCTACTCAAATTGTCAGTGAAGATGAGAAAATAGCGATATCCACCACACGCTTCAATTTCTCATTGGATCACACGCATCAGCATGTATGATTTCCAACAAGTCACTTGCCCGTTTCATTGTACCTGAAAATGGGGTCTTAGTCATCCTGCCCATGAGGCATGGCTCGCATGTGTCACGTGATTCAAAATCAAGTGACTCCAAACATCCATCGACATGGAGTTTCTTCATGCATCTTATGCCAATATGACCTAAGCGGCAGTGCCACAAGAAAGTGGTACTATCATTATTAACTCTACATCTTTTGGCGTGAACATGTGTATTACCACGACCAAGATTCAATGAACCATTCACATAGGGTGCATGACCATGAAAGGTATTATTCATGTAAACAGAATAACCATTATTCTCTAACTTAAATGAATAACCGTACTGCAATGAACATGATCTAATCATATTTATGCTCAACGTAGACACCTGATAACATTTATCTAGGTTCAATACTAATCCCGAAGGCAGATGGAGCGTGCGATGGTGATCTCATCAACTTTGGAAACACTTCCAACACCCATCGTCACCTCGCCCTTAGCCAATCCCCGTTTAGTCTCTAGCTTTTGCTTCAAGACACCAATAATAGCAACTGAACCGGTATCCAATACCCAGGTGCTACCAGGAGTACTAGTGAGGTACACATTAATAACACGTATATACTTTGAAGTTGCCAGCCTTCTTATCTACCATGCATTTGGGGTAATTCCGCTACCAGCGACCGCTCCCCTTACAATAGAAGCACTTAGTCTCGGGTTTGTGTTCAACCTTGGGTTACTTCACTGGAGCGGCAACTGGTTTGCCATCCATGAAGTTTCCCTTCTAGCCCTTGCCCTTCTTGAAACCAGTGGTCTTGTTAAACCATCAACACTTGATGCTACTTCTTGATTTCTACCTTTTGCGGTCTTAAGCACCGCGAAGAGCTCCGGGATCAACTCCATCCCTTGCATGTCATAGTTCATCACGAAGATCTAGTAGCTTAGTGATAGTGGCTGGAGAACTCTATCAATCACTATCTTATCTGGAAGTTTAACTCCCACTTGATTTAAGTGATTGTAGCACCCAGACATTCTGAGCACATGCTCAGTAGCTGAGCTATTCTCCTCCATCTTGTTGGCAAAAGAACTTGTCAGAGGTCTCACACCTCTCAACATGGGCATGAGCCTTAAATCCCAATTTCAGCTCTTGGAACATCTCATATGTTCTATGGCGTTCAAAACGTCATTGGAATCCCGATTCTAAGCCGTAAAGTATGGTGCACTAAACTATCAGGTAGTCATCAGAATGTGTCTGTCAGGTGTTCACAACATCCACAGACGACGTTGTAGGGGTTTGCACATCGAGCAGTGCATCAAAGACATAAGCCTTCTGTGTAGCAGTGAGGACACTCCTCGGACTACGGACCTAGTCCGCATCATTGCTTACAATATCTTTCAACTTAATATTTTTCTAGGAACATATTGAAACAGGGAGCTACAATGTGAGCTATTTATCTACAACATATTTGCGAAGACAATTTAGACTATGTTCATGATAATTGAGTTCATCTAATCAAATTAATTTAATGAACTCCCACTCAGATAGACATCCCTCTAGTCATCTAAGTGAAACATGATCCGAATCGACTAGGCCATGTCCGATCATCACGTGAGATGGACTAGTCAGCAACGGTGAACATCTCATGTTGATCGTATCTTCTATAAGACTCATGTTCGACCTTTCGGTCTTCCGTGTTCCGAGGCCATGTCTGTACATGCTAGGCTCGTCAAGTCAACCTAAGTGTTTCGCATGTGTCCTGAGGCCATGTCTGTACATGCTAGGCTCGTCAACACCCGTTGTATTCGAACGTTAGAATCTATCACACCCGATCATCACGTGGTGCTTCGAAACAACGAACCTTCGCAACGGTGCACAGTTAGGGGGAACACTTTTCTTGAAATTTTAGAGAGGGATCATCTTATTTAAGCTACCGTCGTTCTAAGCAAATAAGATGTAAAACATGATAAACATCACATGCAATCAAATAGTGACATGATATGGCCAATATCATTTTGCTCCATTTGATTTCCATCTTCGGGGCTCCATGATCATCATTGTCACTGGCATGACACCATGATCTCCATCATCATGATCTCCATCATCTTGTCTTCTTGAAGTTGTCTCGTCATATATTACTTCTACTACTATGGCTAACGCTTTAGCAATAAAGTAAAGTAATTACATGACGTTTATGTTGACACGGAGGTCATAAATAAATTAAGACAACTCCTATGGCTCCTGCCGGTTGTCATACTCATCGACATGCAAGACGTGATTCCTATTACAAGAACATGATCAATCTCATACATCACATATATCACTCATCACATCCTTTTGGCCATATCATATCACAAGGCATATGCTGCAAAAACAAGTTAGACATCCTCTAATTGTTGTTGCAAGTTTTTACATGGCTGCTATAGGTTTCTAGCAAGAACGTTTCGTACCTACGCCAAAACCACAACGTGATATGCCAATTTCTATTTACCCTTCATAAGGACCCTTTTCATCAAATCCGATCCGACTAAAGTGGGAGAGACAGACACCCACTAGCCACCTTATGCAACTAGTGCATGTCAGTCGGTGGAACCAGTCTAACGTAAGAGTACGTGTAAGGTCGGTTCGGGCCGCTTCATCCCACGATGTCGCCGAATCAAGATAAGACTAGTAACGACAAGTAAATTGACAAAATCGATGCCCACAACAACTTGTGTTCTACTCGTGCATAGAAACTACGCATAGACCTAGCTCTGATACCACTTTTGGGGATCGTAGCAGAAATTTAAAATTTTCTACGCATCACCAAGATCAATCTATGGAGTAATCTAGAAACGAGTGGAAGGAGAGTGCATCTACGTACCCTTGTAGATAGCTAAGCGGAAGCGTTGCAAGAACACGGATGAAGGAGTCGTACTCGTAGCGATTCAGATCGTGGTTGATTCCGATCTAAGTGCCGAACCACAGCGCCTCCGCGTTCAACACACGTGCAGCCCGGTGACGTCTCCTACGCCTTGATCCAGCAAGTGGAGAAGAAGAGGTTGGGGAAGACTCCGTCCAGCAGCAGCACGATGGCGTGGTGGTGGTGGAGGAGCGCGGGACTCCAGCAGGGCTTCGCCAAGCACTACGAGAGACGAGGAGGGAGAGAGGTAGGGCTACGCCAAGAGGGAGATCGAATCGTGTTTGTTGCAGCCCCCAATACCTCAAGTATATATAGGGGAAGGGGAGCGGCCGCGCCCCCATCTAGGGTTCCCTCCCCAGGGGTGGCGGCAGCCCCAAAAGCCATCCAGGGTTGTGGCCAAGGGGGGGAGAGGGAGGCGCACCTAGGGTGGGCCTTAAGGCCCATCTAGACCTAGGGTTTGCCCCCTCCCACTCTCCCTTGCGCCTTGGGCCTTGGTGGGAGGCGCCCCAGCCCACCTAGGGGCTGGTCCCTTCCCACTATTGGCCCATGTAGGCCTCTGGGGCTGGTGGCCCCACCTGGTGGACCCCCGGACCCCTCTGGTGGTCCCGGTACACTATCGGTGATGCCCGGAACACTTCCGGTGGCCAAAACCATGCTTCCTATATATCAATCTTTACCTCCGGACCATTCCGGAACTCCTCGTGACGTCTGGGATCTCATCTGGGACTCCGAACAACATTCTGTAACCGTGTACATACTTTCCCTATAACCCTAGCGTCATCGAACCTTAAGTGTGTAGACCCTACGGGTTCGGGAGTCATGCAGACATGGCCGAGACAACTCTTCGGTCAATAACCAACAGCGGGATCTGGATACCCATGTTGGCTCCTACATGTTCCACGATGATCTCATCGGATGAACCACGATGTCAAGGATTCAATCAATCCCGTATACAATTCCCTTTGTCTAGCGGTACGATACTTGCCCGACATTCGATCGCCAGTTACCAGCAAGTCTCTTTACTCACTCCGTAACACATCATCCCGTGATCAAGTCCTTGATCACATTGTGCACATTATGATGATATCCTACCGAGTGGGCCCATAGATACCTCTCCGTTACACGGAGTGACAAATCCCAGTCTCGATTCGTGCCAACCCAACAGACACTTTCGGAGATACCCGTAGTGTACCTTTATAGCCACCCAGTTACGTTGTGACATTTGGCACACCCAAAGCACTCCTACGGTATCCGGGAGTTGCACAATCTAATGGTCTAAGGAAATGATACTTGACATTAGAAAATCTTTAGCATACGAACTACACGATCTTTGTGCTAGGCTTAGGATTGGGTCTTGTCCATCACATCATTCTCCTAATGATGTGATCCCGTTATCAAGGACATCCAATGTCCATGGTCAGGAAACCATAACCATCTATTGATCAATGAGCTAGTCAACTAGAGGCTTACTAGGGAGATGGTGTTGTCTATGTATCCACACATGTATCTGAGTTTCCTATCAATACAATTCTAGCATGGATAATAAACGATTATCATGAACAATGAAATATAATAATAACTAATTTATTATTGCCTCTAGGGCATATTTCCAACAGTTGCCACCTTAAGTTGAACCATTAATTAACAATCTCACATCTGTCATGGATACACTCAAACCCAATCCATGTCTACGAGCATAGCATAGCAATATAAGCAACATAGAGGTAACTCCCGAGGGTTTGATAATAAAACAGGTAATAGGTTCTACCTCATCATCTACTTCCCAAACCCACAAGTTAATCACATCCTAATCATGCAGTGTTTCAGGATTGGAACTAATGCATAAAAACTAGGTAATAAAGGGGTATGATCAAAGTGTTACCTGCCTTGCTGATGATCCGTGAAACCTAGAGACTCGTAGTAGCACGCTTCGCACTCCGGGTGTTCTATCATAGACAAACAATAGCATACATAAGCAATCAAACAAAGATGCATGGGTAAAACTCAAATAAGAAGATCTAACCAGAAAGTTCAACTTAAGAACTCCGGTTTGCAAAAAGAATCAAATCAAACGGAGCAACGAAACACAAAGTGCGAAAGAAACAAGATCCGATTACTAATCAGGACTAAAGTCAAATTTTACAGTACCAAAATCTTGTTCAAGTTGGTTAAACGGAAAGAGGGATACGAGACGAAGATCTAGGCGCTTGAATCGCCTGATTCCGATAAACGAGCGAAAAGAAAAACTAAAACGAAAATCGGATCAGAAATCGTGATCGACAATAATCATGAAAAACCCGAGAAAAAGAAAAACGGACAAACGTGCTAACGAATGAACGTTCGTTGTCTATTACTAATGGCGAAATCCTGTGATAAAACGAACATACGGATGAACGTCCGCTGAATAAACTAAACCAAGAAAAGCAATGAATCGGTCTAAAAAATGAAACTAGGGTTTTAAAAAAATTGGCGGTTTTTACCTAAACCGAAAAAACCGAACTGCGAGATTCGAACTCCGGCGCGGCTCTGGCGGCATCCGGCGAGCGGGCGGCGGCGCGGGCGACAGCGGGGGTGCGGCGCGGGGCGGCGAAGGGTGGTGCAGCAGGGGCTTGGTGGCGGTGCAGCAGCAGGCGGCGAGCGCCGGCGTGCGGCGGAGGCCCGAGGCGGCGGGGCAAGCAGCGCGGCTTGCGGGGGCTAGCAGCGGTGGCGGCTTGGGCTCCAAGGGGGGCCCGGGTCCAGCTTTTAAAGGGGAGGAGGCAGCTTGTGGGAGGGGTCGAGGTCATGGCGGCGGCTCGAACTCCCTCGAGGCGTCCGACTCTGATACGACAGCGGCGCGGGGCTGGCTGGGCCAGCTGGGCCGCGGCCCAGTTCGGTCCGGCGGGCGTCCTCTTTGTTTTAAACATATTTTGCCGAAAAGAAATCCTAGAAAAATAAAAAATATCAAAATATCAAAAAAAATCACCGCCTAAATAGAATATTTCGAACAAGGTGAACATTTTCTTGGCCTAAAATGCAATTTTTGAAAAATGCATATTTTTTTCCTATGCAAATAAAAATAGCAATAAAATCCGAATAAAATCAAAAAGTTGATTTTAATATTTTTCCTCCAATATTTCGTTTATTTTGGAGAAGTCATATTATCTCCTCTCATATATCTTAATATGAAATATTTTTAGAGAGAAAAATAATAAAACAACTGATCCTCGTTTCATATTTGATAAAATTCAAATATGAAAACCGTGAAATCCTCAACTCTCTCCGAGGGGCCTTGAGTTGCTTAGAATTTCGAGGGTCGCGAAAAGAAAAGAAAATAAAATATGATATGCATGAATGACCTACGTATAACATTCCAAATTGAAAATTTGGGATGTTACAAACCTACCCCCCTTAATATGAATCTCGCCCTCGAGATTCGGGTTGGCTAGGAAATAGGTGTGGGTGGTCTTTGCAAAGATCATCATCTCGTTCCCAGGTGGCTTCATCCTTAGTATGGTGGCTCCACTGAACTTTGCAAAATTTGATAACCTTGCTGCGAGTAACTCGGCTAGCAAACTCTAGAATCTTGACAGGCTTCTCCTCATACGTCAAATCACTATCCAACTGAATTGCTTCCAGGGGCACCGTATCTCTCAGAGGAATATCGGCCATCTCCGCATGAAACTTCTTCAACTAGGAAACATGAAACACATCATGTACTCCTGACAGTCCTTTGGGTAACTCCAACTTGTAGGCAACTTCTCACATGCGTTCCAAACCATGGTATTGTCCCACAAATCTCGGGGCTAATTTCCCCTTAACACCAAAATGTTTAACACCTCGAAGAGGTGACACTCGCAGATACGCTTTGTCTCTGATTTCATAGACTACCTCCGTGCGTTTTGAATCTGCATATCTCTTATGTCGGAACTGAGCTACCTTCAATCTATCTCGAAATAGTTTAACCTTGTGTTCTGATTGCTTAATCAAATCTGGTCCAAACAACTGGCGGTCTCCAAATTCATCCCACATCAACGTTGTTCGGCATCTTCTCCCATACAATGCTTCAAACGGTGCCATATTCAAACTGGCCTGGTAGCTGTTGTTGTATGAGAACTGTCGGAGTAAGTGACCACGGGTAGCCTAGCCGGCTCCCCCTGGCCTTTCTGAAAAAAAATACGAGCCGATCCGGATCTCAAGAATCCAAGACATGGGGCCGCCTTCCCCTGGACGGCTGTCTCCCAGGCTGGCTATTGGAAGGCGGCCCGACTTCAGCCCTCATGAAGAACGCCGCGGGAGGGCCGGCTCCGAGGAGCCGGCTGCGAGAAGGCCAACTCCAAGGAGCCGGCTCCCATAAAGCGGTCAAGACCATACCCTCGAAGTCTGCATCCACGTAACGGCGATGTGACGGGGCATGGCTACGGTGAAGCCTGCCACCCCCGAATCCCGGAGTGCGCCTGGCACAGTGCGCCGTACGGTTGGCCATGACCCGTCCGGCGCAGCATTGTTGCCACGTTGACCCTGATGTCATCCACGACGGGCTACCAGTACGGCCCACGGGCGGTGGGCCCCTTCGGGCAGAGAGACACCCGAAGGCGGCCTGGCCTCCCCCAGTCAGCCCAAGACGGAGCCGGCTCTCTCCAGCCGGCTTGCCACCCCCTCGAAGGTGATGCCCCATTAAGGAGACAAGACACGGTGAGGCTACAGTGGTCACCCGCAGGACGGCAGCACTGTAGCCACACTTACCTCGGCGAAGCCCTCGTCACCAAGATTGAGCAACAGTAACCAGCCACCGACAAGGCCCTGGACAGTGGGGCCTGCCTGTCGACCAAGGAGCCGATAGCCGGCAGGACCCACCAGCCGGCGGGCCCCACCAGCCGGCGCAGAAGCCGTAGAGCGAAGACACAGACGGCAGGGCCCCACGCCCAGCCGGATTACCATTGTACCCCCGGGGGGAAGTCCTATATAAACCCCCCGGGACACCCATGCAAAGCATGGATCCCTGCTAGTTTTAGACACCACGGAGGGAGAAGAAGAGAGCAAGCAGAGCCCTTCTTCCTCCTCTCGCCAAACAGCTCAAGGAGCATCATGTAGCTACTTGTTCATCTAGTGATCATGCGGAGACCCCGCAGAGCAGAAGTAGGGGTGTTATCTCCATGGAGAGCCCCGAAGCTGGGTAAGATTCGCCGGCGTCCATGTCTTCGCCTCATCCCATTTCCAGGCACCGGCGATGTTTTACTAGCTCGCACAATGATAGGCCACCCATTGGCATATGTCGCACCTACCACCCGACATTTGGCGCCCACCTTGGGGCCAGGTGCACCGTCGTCCGGAGACCTGTTCTGGACGGGAACCCTCTTCCTCCCCCGCGAGTGTAGCCAGCCCGGCAAGCCCGATGGTGCTTGCCACAACGCGCTGCAAGGCGTCACCAACGCCTGCGCGGCGAGCAGCCTCGCTGATCTCCTCGACAAGACCCTCATCTCCGACGAGCTCGCCTCCGACGCGGGCACCGATCACCTCGTCAACCTCCTCGGCCGGCTCCATGTCTCCGGCGAGCCTGCTGTGGACTTGGAGTCGATTGGCTCCACCGATCCGATGCCTGTCGACTCCGACACGACCTCATTCGACACCTTCCCCACCAACGTCACGATCTACAATGACCCGCTTCCCCGAGCCGATGGCTGTGACGCTGTCACCACCGAGGTGATGGTCATCGGCCACGACGGCGCTGCTGACGAAAGCGCCCACGACGCCCCGCACGCGGCGGTCCACGACTTGTCCATCCCCCTCCCGGCCGACGCCGACGCTGAAGCACTGGAGGCTTGCCGCCTGGCCCTCCTCGCGGAGGGCCGGAAGTTGGTTTCCATGAGATGCCTCGTTGAGGCCCACCGACGCGAGGCTGATCGCGCCGCCTTTGGCACGCCGCCCCCAGGCGGGCCCAGCCGGGTCGGCGTTGTCAGACAGCGTGGCGCTGCCGTTGCCGACACGTTAGGAGTCGACCGCCCAGTCTACGCCACTCCACTCGAGAACCTGCGTGCCACCCAGGCGGCCGTAGACGAGCTAGACGGACTAGGGGCCGAAGAACTCCCCCACATGACCCGACGCATCCAGCAGCTGATCGATGCAGCCACGCAGCGGCACGAAGCCGACGCCCGCGCGGAAAGCCCTCCCCCTCGCCGAGATCACGGCGCGACGTCCCGGACGCCGACTGCGGGTAGAGACCGCGCGCGGCGCGAGAAAGAGCCGGCTGCCAGCCGAAGCCAAACCCGGATCTCCATCGAGCGAGACGTAGAAGGCCACCCTCGGGCCGTGGAGTGGCGGGGCAATCCGCCTGCGCCTCGGCCCCGTGGAGAGAGATATCCCACCCCTCCGCCTGTGGCGCATCCGACTCTCAGCGGCCGACTAGGTCGCCGCGAAGGAGTCGGCGAAAACGACTCCCGCCATCGGATTGACCGCCTGTCGCGATCCCTAGCGCTGGAAGAAGAAGACGATGTCGGTCCGCCTTGCTTCGGCCCCCGCATCCGCGATGAGCCCTTCCCCAAAGGGTTCTCGCTCCCAAGAGACACGCCCAAGTACAACAGCTCCGTGAAGCCGGAAGATTGGTTGATCGACTACTCCACGGCGGTTAGCATAGCCAACGGCAACCGGCGCGTTGCCGTGAAGTACGTGCCCCTCATGCTGCAAGGCATGGCGCGGACCTGGCTCAATAGCCTCAAACCACACAACATCAATAGCTGGCTAGATTTCATAGAAGCTTTCGTCCGCAACTTCACCAGCACCTACAAGTGGGCTCCCAAGCCCAGACAGCTCTCCTTGTGCGTACAAGGCCCCGCCGAGTCAACTCGCGACTACCTCACACGTTGGGCCGAGCTCCGCAACTCTTGCGAAGGGGTGCACGAGGTGCAAGCCATAGAATACATCACAGCCGGGTGCCGAGAAGGCACCCACCTCAAGCACAAGCTTCTCTTCGACGAGCCGACTACCCTCGACGAGCTTCTGGACATAGCGGACAAGTACGCCACCGCCGACTCCTCAATGAAGACCGAGCTCCGGGTAGACGCGTCTAGAAAAGTACTCAACCCAGCGCCCAAGACGCCGGCTAGGGATTACGGCCGATGCCCACACTCGAACGACCACAAGCGCAAGGGCCCCGCGCCGCCTCCCGCCTGTCGGCAGGTGGCCACAGTCGAAGACGTGCCGCCCGAAGGGCGGCCAGCGCCCAAGAAACCCAAGGGCGGCAGGCCGGCTTGGCAGCCGGCCTTCTCCTATGAGCAAACTCTCGACGCCCCGTGCAAGTTCCACAGCGGCGCGAAGCCGTCCAACCACACAACCCGGAAGTGCCATTGGCTCACCCAAATCTCCAAAGGTGAAGGGCTCATGCCGCCTCCGCCTGCCGGCCCGCCGCCTCCGGTTCCGCCGCCGCCGGCTGCTCGGCCCGCAGTCGGAGCCGTGCATGATGAGTTCCCCGACGAGCATGCCGCCTATATCGTCTCTACAAGCCATCCCAAAGACCGGCGCAGCAAACGCCGAGAGAACTAGGAAGTCAGTATGGTTGCTGCCAACCCCGCTGAGCACATGCACTGGTCAGAAAAACCTATCAGCTGGAGCCGGGCCGACCACCCAGAGGTGATGCCATCTCCCGGCTCTTATGCGTTGGTTCTGGATGCCACCCTTGCAACGGACAGACGCGTCGCCCGCTTCTCCCGTGTGTTGATAGACGGCGGGAGCAGCATCAACATCTTGTACCACGACACCCTGGAGAAGCTGAACGTCAAGACAAAGCAACTCATGCCTACTCGGACATTGTTCCATGGCATAGTACCCGGCCTATCCTGCGCCCCCATTGGCAAGATCAAGATTGATGTACTTTTTGGGGACAAGGAGCATTTCCGCCGGGAAGCAATCTGGTTTGAAGTGGTGGACTTGGAGAGCCCTTACAATGTATTGCTTGGCCGACCTGCCTTGGCCAAATTCATGGCAGTTCCCCACTATGCATACCTCAAGATGAAGATACCAAGCACCAAAGGCGTCATCATCGTAGCCGGCTATTACAAGAAGTCCTCTGAGTGCGCAGCAGCCAGCAGCCGGCTGGCCGAGTCCCTTGTGATTGCCGAAGAAAAGAAGATGTTGGACCGAGTCACGACCATAGCCGGCAAGCAGTCGGCCTTGTCCCCCGATCCCAAGGAGCATGATGCTCAAGGATCTTTCCAGCCGGCCAAGGAGACGAAGAAGATACCTCTTGACCCCGAGCACCCAGAGAGGTTTGCCGTCATCGGGGCAAACCTAAACAGCAAATAGGAAGGCGAGCTCGCCGATTTCCTCCGTGAGAATCGGGACATCTTTGCATGGTCCACCAAGCACGTACCGGGCGTTCCGAAGGAATTCGCCGAGCACAAACTACACGTCCGAGAAGACGCAAAGCCAGTCAAACAACCCCTCCGCCGACTGTGGGAGGAGAAACGCAGGATTGTGGGAGAGGAGATAGCCCGACTTCTGGCAGCCGACTTCATTATGGAAGTTTTCTTTCTAGAGTGGCTCGCCAACCCGGTCCTCATGCTAAAGAAGAACAACAAGTGGTGCATGTGTATAGCCTACAGAGCCTCAACAAGGCCTGCCCCAAAGATCCCTTTGCCCTGCCAAGGATTGACCAAGTGATAGACTCCACGGCCGGATGCGAGCTGTTGAGTTTCTTGGATGCTTACTCAGGGTATCACCAGATAAAGTTAGATCCGGCAGACCGCCTGAAGACCGCCTTCATCACGCCATTCGGAGCCTTCTGCTACCTGACTATGACATTCGTCTTGAGAAATGCTGGTGCCACTTTTCAACATTGCATGCAGAAGTGCCTCCTCCAGCAACTCGGCAGAAATGCCCACGTCTATGTAGACGACATTGTGGTGAAGACGAAGAAGCGCGGAACCTTGCTGGAAGACCTCAAGGAAACATTTGAGAACCTACGCCGGTTCCAAATCAAGCTTAACCCCGAGAAATGCGTGTTCGGAGTGCCAGCCGGCCAGCTCCTAGGCTTCCTGGTCTCCGAACGCGGCATCGAATGCAACCCAGTAAAGATCAAGGCCATTGAGAGAATGGCGATTCCCACCAAACTTCGAGACATCCAGAAGTTTACCAGATGCTTGGCCTCCCTGAACCGCTTCATCAGCCGGCTCGGAGAGAAAGCTCTTCCTCTCTACCGCCTCATGAAGAAGACCAACCACTTCGAGTGGAATGACCAAGCCGATCAAGCTTTTCACAAGCTGAAGAAGATGCTGGCCACACCGCCTATCCTGGCGGCGCTGACTGAGAAAGAGCCCATGCTCCTCTATATTGCCGCAACCAGCCGGGTGGTTAGCACCGTCATCTTAGTCCAACGCCCAGAAGAAGGCCGAGCCCAGCCGGTCCAGAGGCCGGTGTACTATCTGAGCGAGGTGCTGTCTACCTCGAAGCAGAACTACCCGCACTACCAGAAGATGTGCTACGGCGTGTACTTTGCCGCCAAGAAGCTGAAGCCCTACTTCCAAGAGCATCCTATCACGGTTGTATGCACCGCCCCGCTGGTCGAGATCATAGGCAGCCGGGATGCGTCCGGCTGGGTGGCGAAATGGGCCATCGAGCTGGCCCCTTACGCGATCTTCTACCAGCCTCGCACCGCCATCAAATCCCAAGCATTGGCCGACTTCCTCGTCGACTAGGCCGAGACCCAGTACCTGCCGCCGGCTCCCAACTCCACTCATTGGCGCATGCACTTCGATGGGTCCAAGATGCGCACCGGCTTGGGAGCCGGCATCGTCCTTACCTCTCCCAAAGGCGACAAGCTTAGATACACACTGCAAATCCACTTTCCCGCCTCCAACAATGTATCCGAGTATGAGGCGCTCATACACGGGCTCCGGCTTGCCAAAGAGCTCGGCATTCGCCGGATCCTATGTTATGGCGACTCGGACTTGGTGGTCCAGCAATCATCCGGCGACTGGGACGCCAAGGACACAAACATGGCAAGCTAACGCTTCCTCATTCAGCAGATCAGTGGGTATTTTGAAGGATGCGAGTTCCTCCACGTACCGCGAGCCGACAACGAGCCAGCTGATGCTCTGGCTCCAATATGCTCCACCCGGGAAGCAATACCAACCGGCGTCTCTCTACAACGCCTCCTCAAGCAGTCTATCAAGCCGTCTCCAGAGTCCGATTCCATCTTCGTGCCGCCTGACCCCGACGCGGCCGGGTCCGGCTCGAAGAACCAAGAAGGTGGCCCGGGGACTTTGATAGTCGGCCAGGGGGTATCAGCAGGCGGCTCGGGGACTTCCGTAGTTACGCCCGACCCGGGGACTGCCTCACCCGGCTCAGGGACTGCGGTAGTCGGCCCGGAGACTACACCAACACAACAGACGGCGGTCGACTCCAGCATTTCACCGCCCAGCCCGCCCGCCCTGGTCGTAGTAGCCGTTTTGGCAATAGAAGAAGTCGAAGCTCCGTCATGGGCTCAATCCATCCTCAACTTCCTAATAAACCAAGATCTACCGGCTGACGAAGTAGAGGCAAGACAAGTCCAACGCCGAGCCGGAGCATACACAATCGTCAACAGAGAGCTCGTCAAGCGCAGTGTCACTGGAGTCCTCCAGCGATGCGTCGAGCAAGAGAAGGGCATTGCAATCCTCAGAGACATCCACCAAGGAGAATGCGGCCACCATGCGGCCTCAAGATCACTCGTCGCCAAAGCCTTCCGCCATGGTTTCTTTTGGCCGACTGCTTTGGATGACACCAAGAGTTAGTTAAACATTGCAAAGGGTGCCAACTCTTCAGCTCCAAGCAACACATGCCGGCTTCAGCACTCAAGACCATTCCCCTCACTTGGCCCTTCGCCGTTTGGGGACTGGAAATGGTGGGCCCATTCAAGACAGCGTGCGGCAGCATGACACATCTGCTTGTCGCCGTGGACAAATTCACCAAGTGGATTGAAGCAAAGCCGATCAAGAAGCTGAATGGGCCGACTGCCATCACATTTATCGCAGATATACCAAATCGGTATGGTGTGCCATGCAGCATCATCACCAACAAATGGCACAAATTTCGCCAAGGGAGCCTTGGCACGTTTCTGCGCGACGCAAGGCATCCGGTTGGATCTAGCATCCGTCGCCCACTCGCAGTCAAATGGCCAGGTCGAGCGAGCCAACGGCCTCATCCTTTCCGGCATCAAGCCCCGACTGATCGTACCACTAGAGCGTTCAGCCGGATGTTGGCTCGATGAGCTGCCGGCTGTCCTTCGGAGTCTGCGCACCACACCAAACAAGTCAACCGGCTTCACCCCTTTCTTCCTCATGTATGGTGCTGCGGCAGTCATCCCAACTGACATCGAGTTCGTCTCGCCTCGAGTAACCATGTACACGGAAGCGGAGGCCAAGGAAGCACGAGAGGACGGCGTCGACCTGCTGGAAGAAAGCCCGCTGTTAGCCCTCAGCCGGTCCGCCATCTATCAGCAGGGCCTGCACCGCTACCACAGCCGGAAGGTCAAGCCAAGATCCTTCCAAGAGGGTGATCTTGTGCTCCGGCTGATCTAGCGAACAGCCAGTCAGCACAAGCTCTCGGCCCCTTGGGAGGGCCCCTTCGTCATCAACAGAGCCTTAGCCAACGACTCCTACTACCTGATCGATGCGCAGAAGCTAAAGGCACGAAAGAGAGGCGACTCCGGCAAGGAGTCGGAACGACCATGGAACGCCAACCTCCTCCGAAGGTTCGCAGAATGCAGCTTGTGTGTGATACTATGGAGCCAGTCATCTGCATCGAGTGGCTCAATGGAATGATGGAAGGTGGGTGGTTTCAGATCAATGAAATCCTGGATGGTCGCTGACTCTTTGCACCGATGTGTAGTGTTCTCCTTGATGCCAACAAGCGGTTAGACTCACGCTTGTTCCTCTCTGTCTCTATCATGAACTCTGCCAATGAAGGTTGGTCGGGAGGATCCTCATCCCTACCATCTCCATGGTTCCGGCTACGAGCAATAGAACTTCGGTTAACCGGCAACATTCTGAAGAATGAAACCAAGGAAGACAAGGATGGATTCAGCATCAACTATAGGTTGCCGAGGGTAGCACAAGAATTTAGTATCTATCAAACTCTTAGAACAATTCCGGCAGCATAACGGCAGTAGAATGCTCAAAATGAAACATTCTGCAAAGACGGGTAGCACCAACCTCAACATCATCACTCAAGGTTCAAAAATATTACTAAACAAGCTACACCGGAGATACTCGAACTGGGATATGACTCTGCTCAACCAATCCTAAGAGACTATGTTGTAGTAACACGTTATCCTGATAGACAGAAAAGAAAACCTAGTTCCTTAACCCCATAGGAAAGATAGGATGACTCAGATCAGAAGGGTATGAGATATAAGGAGTAAAAAGAGCCTTACGTTCCCTTCCACAATCAATTCCCTTAAATAACTAAAGAATTTGTAGACTCAACTTCGACCAGGTTGGCTTGGAAATCCTACAAACAGTCAGGCTCTGATACCAAAGCTGTCGGGACCCTGATCCTAAGTCACACCGATCTAGCATGTAACACATCATATCACTTTGCGGCCTCACGCACGGTATTCCCACGGGTGCCACATTACCTGGCTCGGGTGTCGCTAGCATCCATATGACAAAGAACCCGGGCCGACATGGCTAGTCGTGAACCCAAAGTGGTGCTAACCTATGGGGACAGGCATACATGAATCACATCGAGCATGTCGGTCAACACCATATGAGTCCGGGATGTAGCACTGGGCTAACAGGACTCTGGGGAACCCGGGCTGTAGCAGACTAGGCAGGACTCCGGAAGTCACCGCGTGACATTTCCCTGAAGGGAAAGACACAGGAACAAAGTGAAACACATGCCGGCCAGTCAAGTGTCCTGAGCAGTAGTGCTGGGCTAGCAGGACTCCGGTGAACCGGGCTGTAGCGGACTACTATGGCTCAAGGAAGCACTAGACTACATTTCCCCGTAAGAGAGGCTGCCAAGGGTAAACAACCAGATTGTCGGATCCCACGCATAGCAATACACGTTACACGTACACATAACATGCAAGTATGTGCTGTACAACATGGCATCACAACATAACGCAAACTCATATAGATAAAGGCCCGAAAGAGCCACATAGCATTAAGTACAAGCAAGGGTCACATGACCCATCATTCGGAGCATACAAGCAACAAGCGGAAGCATTACATGTCTGAGTACAGACAACTACAAATGAAAAAGGCTGAGGAGCCCGACTATCTACAACATCCGATCAAGATCGTAGCTGAGGTACAAGCTACGTGTCGAAGTCCACGCAAACTAGTAAGACCGAAGTCTCCGCTGCAAAAACATAAATAAAGCAACATGAGTACAAAGGTACTCAGCAAGACTTACATCAGATCCTATCATACATGCACTTGTATCAAGAAGGTAATGTGGAGTTTAGTTGCAGCAAGCCAGCTTTGACTCAGTGGCTATCCCGTACTACGACTGCTGGTAACTCTTTTGAGGTGGCGCACACGAGTCCACTAATCACCACGTCAATACACTACTATGGATTCATTCCCGTCTTCCTACGAGAAGGCCATCCATAGCACTCACACTTGTCTTGAGCATTTTAGAGTATCCACTTCAAGTTGTCTATGTACCATGTAAGCATCCAAGAAGTCCGTAACCGAGGACACGGCTATTCGAATAGATCATGATAACCCTGCAGGGGTGTACTTCTTCACACACGCTCTCACCACTTATCACCATGTACACGTCATGTATCTCGGCAACCTTCAAGCGGAAGCCTGGCGAGGGTGTCGGCCACGACCTGACTAACCACACAAGACTCTAGTCCAGGTTTATCGCCTATTCGGATTCCATCCGCAAGGAGATCCAGCCGGGGTGTCGCTCACGGCCCTAAATGATGTGTGCAGGGTTCCCAAGCCCACCTCGCCGGATGGATCTATGCTTGGTACACCGTGCCACTTGTGCCTAGTCTGTCCCAAGCCCACCTGGCCGGGTGCCACTTGGTAGACTACTAACACTACCTACAAACACCAGAAACTAATTGCAACTCCTGGACAAAGATCAAGTTGGTTAATAAGTCGAGAGAGCTTGGAGTGCCCGGAGCCCAATGTGTGGTAGTAGCTAGTCATTGGACAACATACACAGAACTGAGTGCTTAAGGACGGTTCCAGTGATACAACCCACCATGTACTCCTACATGGCCTCTCACCGCTACCTTTACCAAATCGTGTTCACACGCTTAACTCTCAGCACCAAAACATATCGTACCACTCCAATTCATTCCCGATGAATCAGACCTGACACAACTCTAAGCAATAGCAGGCATGGCATGGCAAGAACACAACATGGCTCAATCAACTCCTACACATGCTAGTGGGTTTTAACTATTTACTGTGGCAATGACAGGTCATGTAGAGGAATGGGTTCAACTACCGCAGCATAAAGTAGCAGTTGAATCGTTGTTGTCCTAATGCAATAATGAGAGCAGGAGCGAGAGAGTAGGATTGTATCGGAATGAACAAGGGGGTTTGCTTGCCTGGTAGATCAACAGGGGGGCACTGCTCCACTGATAGGTACTCTCGAACACTTTCCTGAGCAGGATCTATCGAGAAGGAACGGTGTCGGAAATCAAACACAAGCATATGCAACATTATGATGCATGAACATGGCATGAGTATGTGATGTTTTTTGAGCTAATGCAACTAGCATTCATTTGGTTAAAGTCTAAAGATTCAAATGCAACTCCAAAATAAGCTCTTAAACATGCCATAAGTGTGTTTTCATATATACAACATTTATAGATGGTTTGTCATGCATGAAAATGGTACAGATGGATAGATTGAATTTTCTGATAATTTTTCATATATAAATTATTTCAATCTGAGCTACGGTTGAATTTCTATGAATTTTTGAAGTTTTGAATATATTCTGGAATTTCTGAATTATTCTAAATCCAGAAAAGGATTAATTGTGTCAGCACTGCGTCATGCTTGCGTCAGCAAGTCAACAGCGCTGACTAGTCAAACCTGACGACCGGGTCCCACATGTCATTGGCTCATTGTTAACTGGGAGTTAATCCTGTGTTGACTGGGATTTGACCTGTTGCGGGGCCCGCCTGTCAGTGTCTGTTAGAGAGGGGTTAGTGGTGATTAGCGCCTAACTAAACGTCCATGTCAGCCCACCGGAGTTGGGCCGGCGACGACCTCAACCGCGGCAGAAACTCACCGGAAAACAGCTACGGGGCTTGGTTTTGCGCGTGGTTTGCGTCTACGGGTAGCTGAAGGTCTCGCGCATCTAGAGGAGGCAACGGCTCGCACCGGAGTGGAATAAATCAACGGCGGCGGCAGCTTTTGTGGCGGCCGGAGTTCGGCCCCGACCGGAATCGCGGCTGCAGCGTGCAAAAGACAAGGGGGAGAGGGGGATTCGAGGTGGGAGCTCACGGCGGAGTTGCTGAGCAGGCCAGTGGGCTCGGGGAGGCGCTGAAGACGGCGAATCGGAGTCGGCGGTCGGCGGCGTCCGAGGAGGAAGACGATGGCGACGGCGGCTCCACAGGGCGTCCGGCGTCTTGTGGCTTGACGGAGAGGAAGAGGGAGATGCAGCGAAGCTCTTGGGCTTGTTGGAGAGGCGAGGGGGAGGCGGTCGCTGCGGCTATGGCGAACGGCGGTGATGGCAGCGCTCGGGCGCGGTGAGAGAGAGCGAGGGAGAGGAGAGGAATGGGCACGGGAGAGTGAGAGGGGAACGGGGCGGCGCGTGGCATCGTCCAGGGAGGCCAGAGCGATGAGGAGGGGAAGCAGGAGGTGGCGGGGAGACGTGGCCACGGCGTGCGTCATGCCCGGCTTCTCCTCTGCCTACTGGCAAGAGGTAGAAGACGGGGCTGTCCCTGGTCGGCTGGGCCGCCAGGTGGGCTGGCCAGCTGGGCCGCCAGGTAAGTCAGGTAAAAGTTTTCTTATTTCCTGTTTTCTTTTCTATTTTCTGACCTTTGTTTTGATTTAATAAAAATACTAAATCAAGTTATTTTCTTCTGAAACTTTTTGCAGGGGCCTAAAGGATTATCCCAAAGCCCCTCATCAAAATTCGGAATTATTGGACAATATTTTATATATATAAAAATATTTATCCAACACAAATAATTACTGGATTAATTCCAAATGGCCAAAATAAATATTTATGAGCCCCTAAAAATATTGGTTTGAATTTTACCTCTGCCCAATATTTTCAGAGAGAGACATGAACATTTTCTTGGACCTTTTTGGAGAAATTTTTATTTGGGTCATTTCTAGAAATGATTCTGAGGGTTTTACAAATCCCCATTTCAAATTTAAATAGAATTTAAACATGATGCACACATGAGTAGCTAGCCTAGGTTATACCAGAACTAGGAATGTGACACTGGACCGCATCGTTACCGATGATCGAAGGAGCCATCAAGCCTTACGGTGATGGCACAGTGGAACTCCCAATGAAAGCACCAATGTCGGTGTCAAAACCGGCGGATCTCGGGTAGGCGGTCCCAAACTGTGCGTCTAAGGCGGATGGTAACAGGAGGCAGGGGACACGATGTTTACCCAGGTTCGCGCCCTCTCGATGGAGGTAATACCCTACGTCCTACTTGATTGATCTTGATGATATGAGTATTACAAGAGTTGATCTACCACGAGATCATAGAGGCTAAACCCTAGAAGCTAGCCTATGGTATGATTGTTGTTCTACGGACTAAACCCTCTGGTTTATATAGACACCGGAGGGGACTAGGGTTACACAGAGTCGGTTACAAGGGAGGAGATCTACATATCTATATTGCCAGGCTTGCCTTCCACACCAAGGAAAGTCCCATCCGGACACGGGACGAAGTCTTCAATCTTGTATCTTCATAGTCCAACAGTCCGGCCAAAGGATATAGTCCGGTTGTCCAGAGACCCCCTAATCTAGGACTCCCTCAGCACCCCAAGGTAATATTCAGGGACAACCAAGATCCTAAGCTTGGGGATGCCCCGGAAGGCATCCCCTCTTCCGTCTTCGTTCATCGGTAACCTTACTTGGAGCTATATTTTTATTCACCACATGATATGTGTTTTGCTTGGAGCGTCATTTTATTTCATTTTGTTTTGCTTGCTGTTTGAATAATATCCTAAGATCTAAAATTCTTACATGTTAGAGAGTCTTCTCATAGTTACATAATTATTCAACTACTCATTGATCTTCACTTATATCTTTCGGAGTAGTTTGTCGTTTTCTCTAGTGCTTCACTTATATTATTTTGAGAGTCTTTTAGAACATCATGGTAATTTGCTTTGGTTATAAAATTAGTCCTAATATGATGGGCATCCAAGAGGGAGTGTGTTATGAGAAGTTTGATACTTGATAATTGTTTTGAGATATAAAGATGGTGATATTAGAGTCGTGCTAGTTGAGTAGTTGTGAAATTGAGAAATACTTGTGTTGAAGTTTGCAAGTCCCGTAGCATGCATGTATGGTAACCGTTGTGTGACAAATTTGAAGCATGCGGTATTTTTTTGATTTCCCTCCTTATGAGTGGCGGTCGGGGACGAGTGATGGTCTTTTCCTACCAATCTATCCCCCTAGGAGCATGCGCGTAGTGCTTGGTTTTGATGACTTGTAGACTTTTGCAATAAGTATGTGAGTTCTTCATGACTAATGTTGAGTCCATGGATTATACGCACTCTCACCCTTCCACCATTGCTAGCCTCTCTTGTGCTGTGCAACTTTCGCTGGTACTATGGTCTACAATGGAGCTGATGTGAGTATCGGTACTCTATCAGAGAAAGAAGGAATGCAAGTGCATTGGATTATAGAAACAACTGACTAATTTAAAGCTCAAATGCAAAGGAATTATGATTTCCAAATCAAGGGATCAGAAGCCAACGGTCTGATTAAGGATACTTAAGGTGAATAGGCTTAGGGGTACTATCGATGGCAAATTGATTGGTCGAGATCCAGCTCATGTTTAAATGACGTCTGAGCCGGAAGGATGAATTCTAGGATCTGAATGGGGATTGCGAGCATTTGCAACATATTCAATCAATGGACTCAAAATGGTAGTGACTACAAATGCCAATATGATTACTATACTTATGGGACTAACCATAATGTAAGCAAGCAAGAATTTCAAGAGCAATAAGCTACTAAGAATTTTCGGAAGATCGAATAGTATTACGAAGAATTTTATGAAACACATTATCAACTAGGAATGAACAAATCCTCGACCAGTGTCACGACTTATTCGTAGGGGTATTCATGCCACAAATATCTGTAAGGTAGTGGCACAAAGTATTCTTGGAACAATAGAGAGAATTTCAGGGTATCTTGTAATAACAAGATCAACTGGGAATAGAAGTAAGAACGACAGGTGCATGTATTTATCCATAGGGATATTTCGGTGGTAAGAAATTGCAAAAGAAATGGGCACATAGTCTCAAGAGAACTTCAGAGAGTATCTTCGGAATGTTCTGGTGCAAAAATTGATCATCTGGAGTGAGGGGCTCTCCAGGAGAAAGTATTTTCGAGAACCAAAAGTTAGTTTTTTTGCAAAATCATTTAACCCGAATATAAGAGAGATCAGAGTCCCAGAGTATAGACGAGGAATAAAAGATCCTAATACCACCCAATGGCGACGTGGGCCCGTAAGCCACACAACCATGTTAGTAAAAGTTTTGCAATGACTAGACTCAACTTCGGCCAAGGAGTTGGAAGGGGGCTACCTACAGGTAGTCGGCTCTGATACCAACTTGTGACACCCTCGATTCAATCGTACACTAATCATACACGCAAATGTGCATGATCAAGATCAAGGACTCACTGGAAGATATCACAACACAACTATAGACACAAATTAAAATAATACAAGCTTTATATTACAAGCCAGGGGCCTCGAGGGCTCGAATACATAAGCTCGAATGCACAAGAGTCAGCGGAAGCAACATTATCTGAGTACAGACATAAGTTAAACAAGTCTGCCTTAAGAAGGCTAGCACAAAAGCAACAATGATCGAAAAGGCAAGGCCTCCTGCCTGGGAGCCTCCTGACTACTCCAGGCCGTCAGCAGCCATAACGTAGTAGTAGGCACCCTCGGGGTAATAGTAGTCATCAATGGTGTCGTCTGGCTCCTGGGATCCGTCATCTGGTCACAATAATCGGGTATGGGGGAAAAAGAGGTAGCAAAGCAAATGTGAGTACTCATCCAAAGTGTTGGGGTTCTGGGAACGAGGGTCCCCAGACTTGCCTGCCTGCGGCCTATGGCGTGGCTCAAGTGGGGGCCCAGCGCGGCCCATCTTCATCAGCTCAAGCTTAAGACCCTCGCGAGGGACCAAGCCTCGCGGGGCGGACGACAGGAAGCTTCCTCAGAGGCAGCCTCGTCGGGCAGGCTTGCGAGGAGGAGGAGAGATCAAGGTAGGGGTACCTCACGAGGAGCCCGTGACGCAAGCCATGACGATCGAGACCAGTCGGGTGCCAGGCGGGCGCCGGCCTGCGCAGTGTCCTTGTTTCCCCTTTGGTGCAAAGGGGGCAAGCACAGGCCAAGGCACCGGGCAAAGGTTACCATTCTGGTGCAACGAGACCAAGACCAGCAGAGCGGCAGGACGGCGGTCACCGTGGAGCCCAAGACGACATCATCACCAGTACTTTTGGCAGCCAAAGACCACCTTTGGCCAGGATAACTTGTACTATATGTTCCCCTTCAAAATGGCCAATTGTTGGCGCCCTTCCCGCACATTATTTGGGAGCGGCCCAGGGCCTCTATAAATAGAGCTAGCCACCACAAAGTAGAGAGACCCCGGAGAGATCAACACACCCAGAGGGCTAGAGATCTGATAGAACCCTAGCAGAGAGAGAGATGGGCGACTGAACTCACCCAAGCAGTTCATCGCACCAGCTCAAGAACACCTCTCGCGAGGCTATTCTTCCCTTGTACTGTTCATCATCAGCCCCTAAGGCAATCCACCACACCACACACTAGAGTAGGGTATTACACCACAACGGTGGCCCGAACCAGTATAAACCTTGTGTCCCTTGTGTTGTTCGTTGTTTCCAGTTTAGATCACGCGAGGAGATTGGACGTACATCGGTAGGGGAGAGATCTCTGTGCGCACCCCAGTGTTCGAACCTCAAGGGTCTGCCGGAACCCAAAATCTGACATTTGACGCGCCAGGTAGGGGTGCGCCGGAATCTTTCTTCCGCTGTTGGCGTACGATCCTCCGCCGTGTCCATGGCTGACGGTCGTCGGGCTCGCGCCGAGCGCTGGGCTGCTCTTCGCTCATACGGTGCCCGTCGGCAGACGTCCTCGTCGTTCCCCATCGCCTGCCGCCAACGCCGCCACCGGCCTGGTGGGGAACGAGCAGCAGGCCTCCTCCCAGCATCCTTCGATGCGGCGGGAGGGCCGCACCGCCACACCGTCGCTGACTCCAGCCGCTTCGTCGTCCCACGCCCGTCGCTCCCCCACGGACATGCACGCCGCGCTTCTCATGGCAAGAGAGCTCTTGCACTACTGCCCCGTCGACGACTTCTACGAGGACTGGCTCGGCCGCATCACCGAGCTCGTCAGCGCCGCAGGGGGCTCCCCCTTGCCGTCCCTCTCGCTGCCTCGCCCTCCATTCCATACAGGAGGAGGGGATCAGGAGGCGCCTCCACCACCTCCTCCCCAAGAAGGCGCCCTGGCTCTTAGGCGCGCATCCCCAGGGTGAGACCCTCCGCGTCCGGCGCCTGCGCAGCAAGAAAGGAGCTGCCAAGAGATCCCTCCTCCCCAAGAAGGTGCTCACGCGCTCCCAGCGCCGGCGCGCCAAGATCACGTCCCTGCGCCTCCATGCCAAGACCCCGCGCTGCTCCAAGCGGCGGTGCGCGGTAATCCCCAGGAACAAGCCCAGCCTCAGCAAAAGGCACCGGTGGCCACGATAGGCTGCCGCGCCCTCACCCCGGAGCTACATGGTGTCGCATGGCTAGGCAAATTCAAGCCTGACCTGCCCCCTCGCTACGATGGCACGACGGACCCCGCGGAGTTCCTACCGCTCTACGAGCTATGCATCGAAGCCGCCAACGGATACGAAAGGATCATGGCGAACTGGTTTCCCATGGCGCTCAAGGACGGGGCCCGCACCTGGCTCCTGAACCTGGCTCCTAGCACAATCTCCTCCTGGGATGAGATGCGCACTCGCTTCATCGCCAACTTCCAGGGCCCTCGCGACTGGCCCCCGGCCGTGAGCGATCTGCGCCGCATCAAGCAGCAGCAAGGGGAAACCCTGCAGAAATACATCCAGCGCTTCAACAACGCTCGCCTCAAGATCCCCAAGGTGACTGAAGAAGCCATCATCTCGGCCTTCTCCGATGGCGTACGCGACATCAAGATGAAGGAGGAGCTAGCAATTCATGAAGACCTGTGCACATCCCTAGAGCTGTTCAACTTGGCGACCAAGTGCGCCAGGGCTGAGGAAGGGCGCCTTTCCCTCCTCGAACTCCCGGCTGCCAACCCAGAAGAGAAGAAGCCCAAGGCCAAGGACGTGAAGCGCAAGGGGGCTGCCATGCTTGCAGCGGAACCAGACACCAAGTGAGGCAGGGATCAGCCTGAGTCATCCAAGGGTAGCCGGTACTGTGTGTACCACGACCTCCACACCCACAACACCAATGGATGTCAAGAGGTCAGGGCCGTGAGAGACGGACGTGTCGGCCGACGCCCCGAGCGTAACGACAGGGGCTATGGCCGAAGAGGAAGAGGTGGCGGACGATGGGAAGACCGTGGCCCTCGGCAAGGGTGGCGTGACTGACCTCGCGAGGATCACTGGCAGGACCAGCCTCGCGAGGGAAGCTAAAGAGATCAGCCTTGTGAGGATCGCCCGTACGGCAACGCTGGCCTTCCTCCTCTGCCGCCACCGCCAAGGAGGAACAAAGACCAACATCAAGACGAGGGGGCTGGGGGATTCCAGGAGTCGCGCGCAATCGCTTGCATCTTGGGTGGCACGCAGGCCCCAGCCTCAGAACGCATTTTCAAGCAGTTTGCTCACGAGGTGAATGCAGTCCTTCCCAAGCTGGAGTCCACGCACCCTCTTAGGTGGTCTGCGTGCGCTATCACGTTCAGCTCAGCGGATCAGCTCAAGTGTGCGGCAACGGCCGGAGTCCTCCTGATGCTTTGCTCCCCAGTCATCACAATGTACAGGTCACCAGGACCCTCATTGACAGCGCAGCAGGACTCAACGTCCAGTCCATCGAGACATTTGATAATCTCCAAGTGTCGTACGATCAGCTTCAACCAACCAAGCCATTCTCAGGAGTCACTGATGGTTCCACTATTCCGATAGGGCAGGTTCGCCTTCCAGTCACCTTCAGGCAGCGCAACAACTACCGCACGGAGCTCATCGACTTCGACGTCGCCCACATCCGTCTGCCATACAACGCCATTCTCGGGTACCTAGCCCTGGCCAAGTTCATGGCAGTGACTCACCATGGGTACAGAGTCCTCAAGATGCCAGGAAGCGGTGGAGTCATCACTGTACCCTGTGAAGAAAGGGACGCAGTGTGTTCACTTGAGCGTGCGTTCCAAGCTGCAGCAATCGAAGACCCGGGCCATAGGAATGGAAGGCTTCCCGAGGCGAACCTTAAGAAGAAGAAGGTTTCGCCTAACACAAGCCATAAGTGTTGCGTCAGGATCTGCACCCAATCAGGGAGCGCCACCCTCTCTTGCATAGGAAGGCGCGCCCGGCGCCCTCCTCAGGCAGGGCTCGGGGGCTCTTTCTTGGAGAGCCCCCGACCTTGCCGAGGTCGCGAGGGAGGCGCTTGGGCACCACTTGGAGGGGTGCTTCCAGGCACGTTTCCCTCATGAAGGTACAAGGCAAGGAAGACCAAACCGTCAGGAGTTCATCCCAAGCAACACCCAGGAGCTACAGGAGTCGAGAGTCATGCGCGGCAGCCGCCGCTTACCCACCGTAGCCCCACATCAAGCAAGGATGGTGGGTTGCGCGTCTGCATCGACGTGCCAGGGCTCAACTGAACTGCGTCTCAGGAGTACCTCTGGCCTTCACGCGTGGGGCGTTGCGAGCCACCTCAAAGCTACGTTCGCATGCCTTTTGGCCTGCCGAACACGGTCGCCGCTCATCAGCACCTGCTGAGGAGCATTCTGGAGGCTCAGGAGGTCAGGCATCATGCGGTCCTGGAGGAGATGGAGATGGCCCTCGGGAACCCACCTGTGCCCCCGGAGCCTCCCGAGGCTCCTGGGCCTGGGGGCTCGTGAGGATCCACGTCTTCATCGCACATCACCCGCTTCTTCAGCATCACTTCATATTCAACGGCACCAGGTGACATCTTTCTAAGTCCTGTTTTTAGCTGGGAGCGCCCACAGGGCCGCATCATTCCCAGGCCGCGTGGTTCCGTCCCTGCGACATGTATCTGTTTTGCTTATGCTCTTTACATACCTTGTTGGGGGCGCCCCTCGGGCTGAATCATCCCCGAGCTGCTCGGGCATGGCCCAGCGGCGTTTGCTTTTCCCGAGTCTACTTAAAATGAATTTGCTCTTTCGCGCTTAATTGTCACCTACTGCTTATCGTGGACTTCTCCGCCTTCATGCAAAGCGCTTGCACATTAAAACGGGGGTACCTGAGCATCGCGACTCATGGGCTCCAACTAGCTCTCTAGCCCTCACCCCCTGGCCTTGACCCACGGCATCGCGGCCTATCATACCAGCGGCGAATGAGCTAGCTCAAAGGCCGGGACCTGAGGACGTAGAGCATTTGCATTCTAACCACCCTGCAGGAACACACTATTGATAAAGGCCCAGAGCCAGGCGCAACCTGCCTCGAGGTAGGGCCTCGTGAGTCCGGCGCTGGCTCACAAGTGCCCAGATACACCTCTCCTAGCCCTACCGTGCCGGCCACGTGTCAGGGCGGGGCTGTACATGCCCCGCGGGCTCCTCCCGGAGGGGAGCCCCATCCCACGTACCAGCGGAAGCACCATGCTCCATGCTGGCTGATGACACTACCGAGGAGCAGCTATGCCCGTACACATACGGAAGCACTATGCTCCGCGCTGGTGATAAACAACTGAGGGCGGCCTACGGCCGTACCAACCTCAGGGAGCCCAGAGCTTAGTGTCCGGCACCATCGCAACGCCTCCCCTCGGGAGCGCCGCGCGAGGGGGTTGGACACGGGGGCTACGCCCTGGTCTTGCTCGAGCGCACGCCACCTAGCCAGGTCCCTCGGACCTGGTCGTCACGCGCCCCTCCCCGAGCGGAGCCAAGGTACGGAAACCCATTTGAACGTCAAGGGGGACTCCTGAGCATCGCGACTCAGGAGCCCAACTTGCCCCGTAGCCCCTCACTCCTTAGTCCCGTCCTAGTTTCCGGTCGGGGCTAACACTGGGTGAGGTATGCGCAGGGCCGGGCCCTGCCGACGCAGAACGATCAATCCACTCCTTGTTCCCCCCTTTCCTACTTGCTGCTTGTGCGTCAAGGGGGACTCCTGAGCATCGCGACTCAGGAGCCTAACTTGCCAGGTAGCCCCTCAATCCTTAGTCCCATCCTGGTTTCCAGTCGGGGCTAACGCTGGGTGAGGTATGCGTAGGGCCGGGCCCTGCCGACGTAGAGCACAAGCAAGTAGGGGAGAAAAATGCAAATTTCAGGAAATTCAAAGCAAATATTACAAGCCATAGATTGTTTCACGACGCCAAACACAAGTTTAAACGCCTCTGCGAGGCATGGTGCATGTTGCAGGAATAAAAGCAGGACAGAAGCCACGAAGGGATCACTCTCCAGTGGCGCCGCCTCCTGGGGCCGCGGAGCTGGCAGCACCGCGCCCGGGAAAGATGCTAAAGGCGCGGAACCTCCCCAGCAAAGCTTCGACTCGACCTTTCATGGCCTCAGCGGCAGCGGCGGCAAGGTCGCGGCTCATGGGCTCCAGCAGGCTGTCGAGGTCGACGTTGGGGTCGCGCAGGTAGACGTGGCTGAGGACATGCGTCAGCGCCGCCGAAGACAAGGCGCGCGCCTCGGCCTCGGCCGTGGGGCCAAGGCCATCTACGACATCTTCAAGTGCACGGATCAAGAAGGGAAGCAGCTTGGCGGGGCCGTCCTCCATGCCGGCCAACGTCTCCTCCAAGCCGCTCTCGTAAAGCATCTTCAGCGCGGCACGAGCCCTCTTCTCCATCTTCGCAAAGGCCACCCGATCCTCTGCCAGGACCTTAGCCTTAGT
Source organism: Triticum aestivum (assembly GCF_018294505.1). Taxonomy (NCBI): domain Eukaryota; kingdom Viridiplantae; phylum Streptophyta; class Magnoliopsida; order Poales; family Poaceae; genus Triticum; species Triticum aestivum. The sequence goes on along the minus strand of NC_057812.1, from coordinate 75,204,325 downwards.
GTCAAGCTCGGTCCTCTCCGCCTGCAGCGACCGCTCCAGCGTCTCCAATCGGCCATGGCGGTCATCAAGCTCGACTTCCCGGTCCTTGACGGCAGCCTCCCGAGCCTTCATCTCCTTCTCTTTCTCCTGGCGGCCGTGGACCTCCTTGGCGAGCTCGTCGCGCAGGCCTTGCTGCTCGATCTCCAGCTCCTTGCAGCGAGCCTTGGCAGCCTCAGCGTCGCTCAGGGCAGCGTCACGAGCGGCCTTGGCTTGGTTGGCGGCCTGCTTCTCCCAATCGGAGGCCGCCACGGCCTGGCTCAGCGCTGCTCGCAAGGAGGCAGCGGAACAGGCCCAGCCAGAAGCTAGCTCCAGGCGCCCGGCCACTAGGCTAGGGTCCGCGCTCAGAAGATCCTCCCGCAGCTGGCTCAGCTCGCTGGCGACCTGGTCGAAGATGACGGCAGAGGGGACAGAAGGAGCGGGAACTAGCAAAGAGGGCGAAGAGGATGGCAGCGTGATCACGATTTGGCAGGAAGGAACCCCCTGGGCCTTGGCTGCCCCGGCTGCAGCATCGAGCACAGTCGACTCCAGGGTCAGCGGGGCCATGGGGGCTGACTCCTCGCCGAAGCATCCCAGTCGGCCTCGCGAGGACGATCGGGCAGGGGAAGCGCGAGCCGCGCTGTCTTTCCCCTCAGTGGGCGAAGGCGCCATCTCGGCAGGTGGACTCGCCCCAAGCGGGGCCGCAGAAGCCCCTTTCAACCTCTTCACCGCAGGCGCTGGTCTAACAAAAGAATATGGACGTCAAGCCTCGGCGGCAGAAACCAAGCAAAGAAGTAATCAAGCACTTACTGGTTGTCGCTCGCGGACCTAAGCAACCTCCGGCCGAACTTGAAGCCCGAGAGCCTGCAGCTGGGATCAGCCTCGGGAGGCCCGAAAGCAGAAGCCACGTCGGGAAGGCTGGGGCTGGCCTCAGACCGCCTAGGGATTAGAGCGGACCTTGGGGGAACCATCCCCGACCTGCCCTTCCTTGTGACCAAGGGAGAGTCCTCCCCTCCTCGCTTGGCACCGGCATCGTTGTCATCCGGCATGGAGCGGAGGGCCCGAGACCTGAGCCGAGGGAAGGACTCCCCCGACTCCTCGCCAGTCGCCTCAAAGTCAGACTCTTCTTCCTCCGCCTCTTCTTCCTCCAAACTCCCGCTGGAGCTGCCGGAGGACACGTTCACCATCGCCAGCGCCGCAAGACCCTCGGGAGCTTCCGCGGGCACCAGCCCATCGCCATTAAAGGTGGGCATGGCGTTCACCACCTGCTCCCAGTTGTCATGAAGGAACAGGGGGACGGGGGCGCCCACCGGCTTCGCCACGTCTCCCCCAACCAAGGAATGGAGGGCTGCAACTAGATTCTCATTAGTCAGGGCCTCAGAGCTTAGGCGCAAGGCGGCGTCCACTTCCCCAAGCCTCCACAATGGGAGCGAGTGCTCCTGGAGTGGAGCCACCCGGTGCTCCAAGAACTCCCTCAGGAGCGTGGCTCCAGTCAGCTTCGCCGTCCCCAAGTTGCTCGGCCTCAGGTCCACGTTCATCCTCTTCAGCAACCGCCCTCGCACGGGGGTCGGCGAGCTCCATGTGGGACCACACGTCGACAGCCTTGGGTTGCCCTGTAGGCAACACCAGACGGGGGTGGAGGCGCCCGACGTCCACCATGACCCACTTGCTCCGGAAGCCTTCGATTCTCTTCCCAGGCTTCGAGATAGCATTGGAATTGGAGTACGCGATGAAGCTCGCACATGCGGAGACATGGCCACCAGAAACCCGGAGGGAAAAATAGTGGCGCAACAAAGCCACCGAGGGCTTTACCCCAACATAAGCCTGACAGTAGTAAGCAAAAATCGCCAGGAGGAGAACAGAGTTGGGGTGGAGATGCAGAGCCTGCAAGTTGTACTGGCGGAGAACAACAAAGAAGAACTCGGAGAAAGGAGGCACCAGACCGGAGACGATGGCACTCGCAAAAAGCGGATAGAAGGTGCTTCCCCTGCTTTCAGGTTGGTCGGAGCCGGCCTTGAGCACAGTCGCCCCCTTGCTGCCCTGCGCCACCGTCATCAGGTGCGTGAGGGCGAGGTTCTTCTCCGGCATGTTTGGGGAATCCAGGGCTAGTGAGTACCAGGCCTCGGTCGGGGACTTGTGAGGCGCCATGGCGTGCCGGGCGAGAAGGATTGAGACAGATCTGGAGTATTTTGGAAGCAAGAAGGAGGAAAGCGAGAAAGGGGATCTAGGGCGAGGCGAACAAGAACAAAGCAAGTAAGCCTGGCCTGGGCACCTCTTTTGTCAGATGGACAGTTGCTGAAGCGTCGTGGGAAGCGCAGACGCCCACGTCCAATCAATCGCCACGCGGCGCCCAAGGCCGTAGGCTGTTAGGGCCCGCGGCGCTTCGTCCTTGCCCCGTCGCTTCCCTGCTAGGCCAAGCCCGGGCGCGCCTTGGGCCCGGGGGCTACTATCGACGTTCTGGGAACGGGGGTCCCTAGAATTGCCTGCCCGCGGCATGCGGCGTGGCTCAACTGGGGGCCCAGCAGGACCCATCTTCATCAGCTTAAGCTCAAGACCCTCGCGAGGGGCCAAGCCTCACGGGGCGGACGACAGGAAGCTTCCTCAGAGGCAGCCTTGTCGGGCAGGCTCGCGAGGAGGCGGAGAGATCAAGGTAGGGGTACCTCACAAAGGAGCCCGTGACGCAAGCCATGATGATTGAGACCAGGTGGGCGCCGGCCTGCGCAGTTTCCTTGTTTCCCCTTTGGTGCAAAGGGGGCAAACATAGGCCAAGGCACCGGGCAAAGGTTGCCATTCTGGTGCAACGAGACCAAGACCAGCAGAGCGGCAGGACGGAGGTCACCGTGGAGCCCAAGACGACATCATCACTAGTACTTTTGGCAGCCGAAGACCACCTTTGGTCAGGATAACTTGTACTATATGTTACCCTTCAAAATGGCCAATTGTTGGCGCCCTTCCTGCTCATTATTTGGGGAGAGGCCCAGGGCCTCTATAAATAGAGCTAGCCACCACAAAGTAGAGAGACCCCGGAGAGATCAACACACCCAGAGGGCTAGAGATCTGATAGAACCCTAGCAAAGAGAGAGAGAGGTGACTGAACTCACCCAAGCAGTTCATCGCACCAGCTCAAGAACACCTCTCGCGAGGCTGTTCTTCCCTTGTACTATTCATCATCAGCCCCTGAGGCAATCCACCACACCACACACTAGAGTAGGGTATTACACCACAACGGTGGCCCAAACCAGTATAAACCTTGTGTCCCTTGTGTTGTTCGTTATTTCCAGTTTAGATCACGTGAGGAGATTGGACGTAGATCGATAGGGGAGAGATCTCCGCGCGCACCCAAGTGTTCGAACCTCAAGGGTCCGCCGGAACCCGAAATCTGACACAAAGTACTCGCAAGACTTACATCAGATCTAAACTAAGTATGCATCTATATCCAAGGAAATGGGTTGTATCTGTGGACTAAACTGCAGAATGCTAGAAGAGAAGGGGAAAGCCTAGCCTATCAAAGACTAGCATTTTCAAGCACCTTCAAGCATCTTGCAGCATATAGAAGAGTGCAGATCAACATAATGTAAAGTAGTAGTAGTAGTGTTCTCAACATCGGATAGAGATCCTTTCTCGACTCCATGCGAGAAAGCAATCCCAGAGCCATACTATCTAGTTATCACCTCAAGTATCCAGTTCTAGTTGTATCGATCGGGATACAACTCCAAGTGTCCGTTACCATAGGACAGGCTATCGATAGATGTTTTCTTCCCTGCAAGGGTACACCAACTTACCCACCACGCTCGATTAACTCCGGCTGGACACACTTTCCTGGGTCATGCTCGTCCTCGGCCAAACAATACGCCGCAACCCGACCTAGGCTTAATAGAGAGGTCAGCACGCCGGACTAAGCCTATGCCCCAGGGGTCTTGGGCCATCGCCCTGGGAGCTCCTGCACGTTGCGTGGGCGGCCGGTGAGCAGACCTAGCTACGTCCTTAAAAAGGCAGGTGCTTACCAGTCCAACCCGGCGCGCGCCGCTCAATCGCATGACGTCTATTAAGCTTCGACTAATGCATACAACGTAGAACGCCCATACAATGCCCACGTGATGGTTAGTGCTATCAGGCCAGAGGCCCCTCGGATCAAATATCCAAACCGTTAGTGTGTTGGTAGTGCGGTCACGAGCAGAGACTCACGAAAGATGTGACCCCGTCGCCCTGTCTCGAGTACTTGTGGCAAGGGCTAAGAATGCCCGGCCATGCCTCGTGTTCAACTCTCGGGTACCCTCCAGGTCAACCCGTCTCCACATTGCACGCGGGTACCCCTCAGGGTTGACCCGCCTTTCCAAGTAATAGTTGTAAAGTCCAAGTATCTGTGTGTCCAAACATCAAGGGGAAAACCCGAGGAATCACCCCCGGTGAATTCCACTCGATGTAATCATCAAGGTGAGCGTAAGAGGATCCAACCTCGAGGTTCACACTTGAGGGGTTTCACGACAGAGCCGTATCGAAAGTGGTTAAGGAGGAAATCACCCTCGATGACCATGACCGAATAGCTACACTACAGAGGTCTCATCAGGAGTGATGTAAGAGGTTCCACCCTCGGCACTCAATGGTAACTCTACAGAGTCGTACAACTAGGGGGGTGATGTGCAGTGTCGGGGCCTGGACGTCGATCACGTTGATCGAGTCATCAACATAAAGCGGGACAACTGGGATAAGGTGGGGGTCACTGATGGATCACTAACCAACCTATACTAAGCAGTTTAGGATAAGCAGGTAAGGTAACAATAAGCAGGTAACAAAAACATGCTATGCATCAGAGTAGGATCATACAGAAAGCAGTAGCAGTTCTAATGCAAGCATGAGAGGGAAAGAAATGGGCGATATCGGAATGCTCAAGGAGGGTTTGCTTGCCTGGCAGCTCTGCTGAAAAGAAAGAAGTGTTGTCGTCGACGTAGTGGATCACAAGGGCATCAGCATGTGTCTCGGGGTTTACCGGAGAGAATAGGGGGAAGAAACAATAAATAGCAAGCATACCAATGCAACAGAAAGCACGAGATGGCAGTAAACTACGCTAGGGGTGCTCTAACATGGTACTACACATTGCAAACGGAGAGGGAAAATGTCCGAAGGGGTTTTCCCGGCGTCTGGCTTTTTTTCAAACAGACGAACGAGTGGGGACGGTTGCATGTTCAGCATGCTAGGGGCATGTGACATATGAATGGACCGCGTATTTGGATTCATTGGATTTTTCTGAGCAACTTTCATATAAAAATTATTTTCATCCGAGCTACGGTTTATTTTTTATGAATTTTCAAAGATTAAAGCATTTTCTAGAATTTATTTATATTACGAATTTAACTAGTAAAATACTTTTTACACATAGCTGCAGCTAGCCAGAGTGGCTTATATGCCCTGTTTGGTTCAGATTTTATGGACAGATTCCGCTACCGCGCAGCAGAATCTGAACCAAAGGGAGAACCGAGCAGAATCCAATTTCAGAAATCCGCTACCAAAATCTGAACCAAAAGCGGAAGCAGCCCAGGACGTGCTTTCCAAAATCTGATTTCGCAGCGGGCCAAAATCTGAAAAAGCTATATCAGCTGGTTTGCCAAATGACCTACATCTTTTTCAAATGAGATTTTACACAGCTATTTTTCTACAGCAGATTTTTCACAGGTGCTTTTAAAAATCCACAGCCGAACCAAACAGGGCCATAGATGGGACCAAAAGGCTGGGTTGACCCGGTCAACTAGTCCAGTCAGCAGTTGACCAGTCAACTGTTGACTGGTCAACATGGTCAAACAGGACCCACATGTCATAGGCTGGGTCAACCCAGTCAACAGTTTGACTAGTCAAACTAGACAAGGGACCCGCATGTCATTCATTGTAACTAAAGGTCATTTGGATGAACTAATTAGAATTGGCCCAGCAGTCCGTGTCTAATCTATACCTATATATACCTATACTAATTGCTGACTCCCTTATATACCTATACTAATTGCTGACTCCCTAGAAATTCTCACGTTAATTAGTAATTAGAGGTCGTTGATCTGGTGGGGCCAAATTATTACAGCGTAGATCAATCCTACCAGTTTCCACCTTAATAAAAAAATAAACATGCGTTCTGCTCCTCTCTCCCAATCTCTCACGACTCCCATCTCCAAATATCTCACAATCTCTCACGACTCCCCTCTCCAAATATCTCCTCTAGGTTAGCAAAATAAAGAAAACACTTCCAATATCTCCCCTCACGTCCCAATATCTTTCCTCACGTCCCATGTATGCGGCCACGCCATGGCCGCCCAAGCCTTCGATCGATCAAGTCAGGCTTTGCTTCTCACGCCCATGTACGTCACCGCCATGGCTGCCCCAAGCCTTCTAACTCAATCAGCCAATCAAAATACATGTACAACACGACAGGCGGCGAATCTCTGCCTCTTCTGCTTCCAAAGCAGATCTTGTGGACTGTGGTAGGAAACTGTCGCTCCCTTCTATCATTGAAAATAATTCCATTACCATCGTCTCTCTGTTCTCCCATACAAAAAGGTCCATTGTTTAATGCAAGAAGATTGGGTCGTGGATCAGGTATGCTCAAAAAGCTTATTCCTATGCATCATGTTCAGGTCGTCCATCAATAATCAATAAATTAAAGAAAACCGAGGCTAGGGCTGCCGTTGCCAAAGGATTTTCCTCTCGGAGTACCCATGTAGACATGCAACCGAACCCTAGCTCATTCATGCCTGCCCTCAATGCCCGCCTCCGCATGATTGATAAGGTCCGCCACTTTGATATTTGATTACCAATGTTGTCGTGCACAGTCCAAAGCAGTCGCCCAATATTGGCGCAATCCCAGCCTCGACGACTCATCCGAGTGCTTCACCGAGATAGGCACGTATGAGGCATTGAGGCCCAACCGATTGGTGTTGCGAGTTAGATGAAACTATATGCAAGATACACATATGTACAGAAGCTAGCAAGCTGCTCAATTATTTGTGCGCAGTCCAAAGTAGTCGCCCAATATTGGCGCAGTCCCAGACTCGACGACGCAGCCCAGTGCTTCACCGAGATACGCAGGTATGTCCAAAGCAGTCGCCCAATATTGGCGCCATCCCAGCCTCGACGACACAGCCGAGTGCTTCACCAAGATACGCACGTATGAGGCATTGAGGCCCAACTAATTGGTGTTGCGAGCTAGATGAAGCTATATGCAAAATACACGTATGTACAAAAGAGGTAGCAAGCTGCTCGATCTATTTGTGCGCAGTCCAAAGCAGTCGCCCTATATTGGCGCAGCCGAGACTCGACAACGCAGCCGAGTGCTTCACCAAGATACGCATGCATGAGGCATAGAGGCCCAGCGGATTGGTGTTGCCAGTCAGATGAAACTATATCTAAAATACATGCATGTACAGAAGCTAGAAAGCTACTCGGTCTATTCCGCTGGAAGACTTAGGTATACAATGCAAATCCCTTAGATCAGTTTCGCAAAACAGACGCACACGAAGGACACAGTACTTTGCTATAGAGACTTCTGACGTTACATGCTTGGTTGAATCTAGCTAGCCTGTACATGCACATATTTCTTAGTACGGCAGGGAAGAACTTGGCCGATTCAACGACTGCGACCGTGTTCTCGGTGGATTCTGATAATCTAGCTACGAGACTATGAGCGGCGGTTTTCTTATTCCTGAAGATTTATAGATGCTTCAGTTATATGCATGCAAATGCAATCTGCATGGCAGTGGCTACATTTTGAAATTTGGAAGTTTATTGAGATCTGGGTAATAGATACCCTCAATCATGTGAGTGCTTGGCCAACAGGAGGTTTGTTCTATTGCACCAGTCTTTCATACTTGAAGTACAACACACTATGTTTCTTTTGATTTGTTCTTGCTTCTAGACTAGAGTGCATGCATATATATATCATGTGTAAATAACTTCATTGTTTTCTTCTGACTTCTATGTACGTAAAGCACAACAGATGGCTCACTGGGACTGTTTCGGGGATGTGCGTTGATTAATTATCACATCATTAGGAGATGGCTCTAACCTCATCTACGTACTAGCTAGATATCTTTTTTGTGACTATCACAATCAGTTTTTGGAAGAACATGGTCAATTCAATGAGTGCGAGCGTGTTCTCGGTGGATTGTTATCGTCTACAAGACTACAAGTGATGATCGTTTTATTCCTGAAGATTTATACATGCTTCAGTTTAACGCATGCAATCTGCATGGTAGTGGCTAGATTCAAATTTGGGAGTTTATTGAGATCAGAGTAATAGATACCTTCAATCATGTGAGTGCTTGGCCAACAGGAGGTTTGTTCTATTGTACCAGTCTTTCATATTTGAAGTAAAACACATTATGTTTCTTTTGATTTGTGTTTGCTTCTAGACTAAAGTGCATGCATATATTTCATGTGTAAATAATTAAATTATTTTTTCTGGACTCTATGTACGTAGAACACAACATGGCTCACTCGGACTGTTTCAGGGATGTGCATTGATTAATTATCACATCATTAGAAGATGGTTCTAAACTCATCTACGTACTTAATATGTATTTGTCAGTACTACAATCAGTTTTTGAATTCGGGCATGGGGAACTTAGTTTTGTTTTGATGGAAATAGGCCACACCTAATTCCGTAACCAGCGCTTGATTCCCTCAATCCTTTTTTTATCTCACATCACATGAATCGTGTTAAGCTCTTATATGCCTTCTAATTTGTCATATTTTTCTTAGGTAGCCAAAGGATAATACTGTTGTTGGATGTTTGATCATGCTGGTATGTTTTTATCAAGTTTTCATAAGGTATTCTTTTTTAATTGACCATTTTATCAAGGACTATATCTTATACTCTTTTTTATACTATTTAACAATCAAATTTCTAAGACATTAGTCAATATGGATTTCTAGAACTAACTATTGTTTAAACAGCTGCGTATATTATATGTTTTTTCAAGGGAATATAAGCATATATAAAATTATGAACTCTATTCTTAGAAAAACTTCGATCAAATTAGTTATTACATGATGAAAAATATTTAACGACGTTTTCAACATAAATAGGCACAATTAACAGTATTATCCATTTATATTTGATATCAAGCATATAAGATGTTCAAAAAATTCTAAAGTTATGTGATTATGAAAAAAAAATTCGTAAAAATTCTCGGTTACCGTGCATTATCACTCGACCATGTCGAAAACTTTGCTATATATTAATATTCAAAGTTAGAGAAGTTTACCTGCGCATTTTATATGGGCCATGCATTTACTACAATATGCCAGTTTGAGTTTTAAATTGCATGATCATATATCATTGAAGATATACTAGCATACATGAAAAATATTTAGGGAAATGGCAATCAAATTGATCCACTAACCAAATTTTGTGTGGTTTAAACATATTCTAAATAGTTACCTGCATAAAATGTCACACCTATGCGTAATAAAGTAAGTAATGCATTCGATGGCTCCACATCCTTCCCGAATGAGACCAACAAACATATTATTAGGGAAATCCTTCACGCATAATTGCATCTTCATACAATGAATTTTGAGCAACTTAATAGATAATGGTTGTAGCATATACATTTCTTTTGTAAATACCAATGTCTATAAATGTATATGCTTCACAAACATCTCAACTGTAGTTATTCATAAAAGAAACCATATTCTTCATAATATAGATTTGAAATTAAATATTAGATAACCGGCCCGTGCGAATGCACGGGTTGACGACTAGTTAGACTAGCTAATTAGATTAGCCCCTAACCTAATCCAATTAAACACTAATAGGGCCGGCCTCTTGGACAGAGTCTGTAGTAGCAACGCCGCATCAGGCAAAGCAAAGCAATAGCGGCTTCAGGTAGAGCAAGCAGCAGCAAGCAAGGCAATAGCAGTTAGCGGCAATAGCAAGCAAAGCAGCAGCAGTCTAGAGCAGCAGCGGAGCAGGAGCAGCAAAGCACGCGGGCGACACAGTGGCGCAGTGGCGCAGCGGGCGGGGCGAGGACAGCCGGCAGGAGCTGCGGCAGGCAGCGGCGAGCAAGACGGGACGACGCGCCGTGGCGCGCGCTAGACGCGGCCGGACCATGAGGCACACAGGGAGCGGCTACGCACGGCAGCACGCCGGAGGATGACCGGCGCACAACACGCATATGGGGAGGCACGGGAGGATGCTCGTGAGCACATACGGGATTGCGGGGGAATGCGTAGGTAAGACCTCGTCCAATGGAGCCCACGGGCGAGGCGGACAGGTCCTAGACGAGCTCGGCCAGGTCTAGCTCGCAGCCATGGCGGACAGTGGCTACGGTTATGAGCGGACACGCTAAGGGGACGAATCCAACGGGGGGAAAGGGGGAAAAGAAGCGGAGGCTCACAGAGACTTGGAGGCGTGCTCGGGGAGGTCGGGGATAGCCAGAGCAGTGCGGATCGACGCCAGTAAGCGGTGGTCGTTGTCGGGTAAGAAGGTCGCGGCCGACGTCTTGGCGGCTCCGCGATCCAAATCAACCGGCGTAGTCGACGTGGTCGACGTTGGGGATCCTCCTGGACGCATCATTGCGGCGCGAGGTGGCTTCATAGAGCGTTGAGGGCGGTGGTGTAGCGATGCAGCGCTCGGCTATGCACGAGGAAGAAGAAAGCGGTGCGGCGAGGGGGAGGAAAGTGGGCACTAGGGTTCGGGGTTAGGGCTGGACACGAGCCGAGCCGAGCTTGATCCGAGCCTGGCTTTGGCTCGCTCTGGAGCGGCTCGGCTCGGCTCACTCAGCCAACGAGCCTACTTCAACCGGCTCGGCTCGCTTTGGCTATGGCTCGGCTCAGACCGAGCCGGCTCGTAAGCCAGTTTCTCTCAGAACCATTTAATAGTACAGACCTCTGTATATAGTGCATATACTTGAGCAATTAAACCTATATTTTGGAAAACAAACAGTTTATACTACTAAAAATGAACAATCTAGCAGTCTATTGTTTTAAAATATGGTCATAGTAATGAAAAATAATGTTCTCATATGAATTCTTCTACAAAAATTGTAACAATGGAACACATATGAGAGAAAGAATTGGGCACCATTTCTATTGAATTTTGGACATCACTTCAATTGATCTTTACCCAGGAAAACATCAAATATTGACAGCCAAACAAGGAAATTTTGCATAGCATAACACTTCACTTTGACATAAAACTAAGAAAATGTTGACAGCCGAACAATGACTAGCGAAAACCACGTAATACAAAGTTCATAGTTCATCACAAGTTCACAACAACATTGTTGAAAGTGCATGGTTCATCACAACATCATTCAAGGTCCATAGTTCATCACAACAGCACATATAATTCAAAGTTCATCACAACAAAAGAAATGGCACGAGATGATCACGTTGACCTCAACAATCCACATGAGAAGATCATGTAGACATCCATCTTCAAAATAGCAAGAGCAACACCCACATGGCGAATATCTACATGTAACACAGATTTGTAAACTTGATATTCTCACTATGTCAAGATAGGGAAACTGAGACATGTAAAAACATTAGTTACCAATTGTTGTCACCCCCCACATCAACAATCTTGGGCAACTTGATATTCTCAACATCGTCCTCCTCATCTTCATCCCTCTCCTAATTATTTGTAAGTTAGCCACATACAAGAAATAGACAGAAATCATAGAAGAAAACGATAGGAATCATACCACCACATTGAAGTCCTTGTGAGAACCTTTGATATAACTAGCACCGCACACCAAGGCTTCCACCATTTCTGGTTTCAAAGAACTTCCCCTTTTGCTTGTCCATTGCCCTTCCCATTCCCCTTCTGCATCCCCGATACCGACAACTTTCTCTTCATAATGGAGTCCAACGTCCTCTCTTTCTCCTTCTCCTTCCCACTCACCTTCCCCTTTTGCTTGTCCATTGTTGCGACGATAGGCGTCTGCACACATCAGCAAACAACAAACAATCAATCATCAACAACAGTAAACTAATTAGACATGGAGTCTATGTAATTTTCCAGCAAGTAGATTTTTTTCAAGCTGCTATGCTACAGCAAGTAGATCATCAACTAGTTCATCAACAACAGAAAACTAATTACACATGGAATCAATGAAAATTTTGATCTATCCATCCATTCTGCCCTACAACTCCATCCATCCATGATCCATCCATCTGTTACTGCTACATCTAGCCGTACAGACTACAATACATCCATCCATGATCCACCCATCTAGCCCTACATCTACCTGACTACGTCCATCGATCCATCCGTTCATCCATCCACCAGATGTGTACTAGTGCAGACACCTACGGCTAGGGTTTGGGAAGTTCGAACTACATGACTACATCCATCGATCCATCCATCCATTGATCCATCACATGCGTACTAAGTTCAGAGAGCTGCTGGTAGGGACTGGGATTTGGGAACGAAGGAAGTACCTGCTCCGGCTCGTCACGTTCCGCAAGAAACCAGGGGAGGTGCGTCCGTCTACGTCCAGTGTGGTGAGGAACGGTCGCGCCGCCCGTCGCCGTCGGTGCCGGGTTGGCGAGGAAGCGCGGCGTCGCTCGTCGCCGACGATCCAGATTTGTGGCGTGGCGAGAGAGAGGCAAGGCGGCGCAGAGCAGAGAAAGGGAGAGACGAGAGACTGGCTATGGTTGCTCTGCCCTAATGCGCTAGCTATTGTGATCGATGGTGGAATTGGGCTGGGCCGCAAGCGAGCCACCGAGCTGGACCGGCCGAAACTCGGCTCGGCTCGGTCGCGAAACCGGCCTGTTTTCAAACCTCGGCCCGCTCGATAATCCTATCGAGCCGAGCTGTAACGGGCCGAGCCGAAAAGCTCGCTCGTACGTCTAGTCCTATTCGGGGTGGTGTAGGGTGGTTCATGTAGGCAACCAGGGGGCGGATGGCTGCCACGCCCATGGCCGCGGCCGACGGATGGCCGCCACAGTCACCCAGCCTCCCCTCTATACAGTACAGAGGTAGGGGAGAGGCCGGTGATGAGCTTGGGCTGCGCTGTGCACTTGGGCTACAAGTGCACAGTAGTGTAGGCCTTTCTCTTTTTATTTACCTTATTTACTGTTTTGTAGTTTCTTCAAAGTTTTGCATTTTAATTTAATACCATTCAATTTTTTTGGACTTAAAACTTGTTATTCAATACCAGGCTGCAAGTTGAATTGGCACAGAAAGTCTCATGTGGTTTGGAAACATGCAATTATTTGTTTCAAAAGGAATAGGTTCAAATAAAAGTTGTTGGTCCTATTTTGAACATTTTAAGGCCATTTTGACATTTCAAAAAATGTTGGTTAATGCATGACAATTACCTAGTGAATATTTGCAATATTCTGAACACTTTTGTTTTTGTGTTTGAAGGAATAAAATTTTGACTAGCATTTGAATTTAAATTTTATTAGGGTTTCAATCAAGGGGCAATATAAGCATAGCCAAGCATGATGACATGGCACATTAGGGAAGATGTAACGCCCTCGATGCGGCTATATCTCCCACGTGTCGAAGCACGACTTAGAAGCATAACCGCATTGAAAGCAATATCGCAAGTGAGGTAATCTTCACATAACCCATGTAATACATAAAGGGAAAAAGATACATAGTTGGCTTACAATCGTCACTTCACACAATTATATGAATAAATCAATACATCATCCAAATACACTCAAGGTCCGACTACGGAACCAAAATCAAAGAAGACTACCCCAAAAGCTACACAGATCCCCGATCGTCCCAACTGGGCTCCACTACTGATCAACTGGAAACGGAACAATACAAAGGACAAGATCTTCATCAAGCTCCTCCTTGAGCTCGGATTGCGTCACCTGCTCGATAACATCGGCACCTGCAAACTGGTTTTGGAAGTATCTGTGAGTCACGGAGACTCAACTATCTCACACCCTCGCGATCAAGACTATTTAAGCTTATGGGAAGGGTAAAGGTATGATGTGGAGCTGCAGCAAGCGACTAGCATATATGGTGGCTAACATACGCAAATGAGAGCGAGAAGAGAAGGCAAAAGCACGGTCAAACAACTATGATCAAGAAGTGATCCTAGAACAACCTACGTCAAGCATTACTCCAACACCGTGTTCACTTCCCGGACTCCGCCGGAAAGAGACCATCACGGCTACACACACGGTTGATGTATTTTAATTAAGATCAACTTCAGGTTTTCTACAACCGGACAATAACAAATTCCCATCTGCCCATAAGCACGGGCACGGCTTTCGAAAGTTCAAATCCCTGTAGGGGTGTCCCAACTTAGCCCATCACAAGCTCTCACGGTCAATGGAGGATATTCCTTCTCCCAAGACAATCCGATCAGGCTCGGAATCCCGGTTACAAGACATTTCGACAATTGTAAAACAAGACCAGCAAAGCCACCCAGATGTGCCGACAAATCCCGATAGGAGCTGCACATATCTCGTTCTCAGGGCACACCGGATGATCAAGACGCCGGGTGGGCCAGCCCAGAGTTGCCCCTGGTAGCTCTGGACATCGCTCAGTTCGACCAACACTTAGAGAAGCACTGGTCCGGGGGGCTTAAAATAAAGATGACCCTTGGGCTGGCCTAACCCAAGGGAAAAAGAGGCTAGGTGGCGAATGGTAAAACCAATGTTGGGCCTTGCTGGAGCAGTTTTATTCAAGGCGAACTGTCAAGGGGTTCCCATTATAACCCAATCGTGTAAGGAACGCAAAATCCGGGAACATAACACCGATATGACGGAAACTAGGGCGGAAAGAGTGGAACAAAACACCAGGCATAAGGACGAGCCTTCCACCCTTTACCAAGTATATAGAAGATTAATTAAATAAGAGATATTGTGATATACCAACAAATATCCATGTTCCAAACATGGAACAAACTCCAATCTTCACCTGCAACTAACAACGCCATAAGAGGGGCTGAGCAAAGCGGTAACTTAGCCAAACAACGATTTGCTAGGACAAGGTGGTTAGAGGCTTGGCTTAACAATATGAGAGGCATGATATAGCAAGTGGTAGGTATCGCAGCATAGGCATAGCAAAAGAGCGAGCAAATAAGCAAGCAAAGATATAAGTGATTTCGAGGGTATGGTCATCTTCCCTGAAATCCCGCAAGGAAGAAGAACGAGTCCATGAAGAAGAAAAATGGACATAGCCGAACGGGTCCTCACAAACATGACGTAATCGGAACCAACCCGAAGAAGCAACACCAGAAAGAAGCACACAACATAGTAAACAACTAACACACAAACATGGTATGATATGCGGGGATGCGGTATGTGATGCATATGCATGATTTGGAAAGGAATGATTGAACCTGGCCTCAACTTGGAAAACCAAGAGTGCCACTATAAAGGTGAGGTGATTTCGGTCGAAATCGATATAAAGATCACCAGAATCGGATGCACAGTTTGGAAATGGCAAGCAAAACAAATATGGCACCGGTCTGCGATTAACAGCAAGTAGCCTTCTAAAAGCATCAATATAAATAATCTACTGCACTCAAACATGAGAATAAAATACATGGAAGGGATCCGCTCATGATGCTTGACAAAATATGAACACTGAGCTATGGCTAATTCATCCATTAACAGGTTCAAACAAGCATGGAAAAAGTGCAAACGATAACAGGTTTCAGACTTAGTGAAATTAACAGCAAGTAGGAATTATCATCAGGAAGCAATCTTTAGAGCATGAAAACTACATGCTACAGGAACATATCATGGCAAATCAAGGCATGGCATGAAGCTACTCAGAGAATATAACAAAAGCCCCTTAGTGACCATGAGCCAAAAGGGATCTAAAAATACAATTGCAAGCATGTGAACATAGCAAAAACATAAACAGATTCAGACTTGGTGAAAAACTGGAGCATGCAAAACAGATTAACAAGTAGGCATGTTTACGAGCTCGATGCACTCACTACAAAGCATGGAATGAAAAACTAAGCATACACCCAACAAATAGACATGGCATAGAACCTAGACATGGCAAGAACAACAACATAGCATGCACAGATCAACAGCAACAAGCTCGGCAAAATTGCTAAACATGTTAACAATCTGCTAGGAACATTTTATAGCAAAAGTAGAGCTCGATTGACTCAAGCTAGGGTGCTCCATAATTGCAAACGAAGACATGGATGGATAGAGAACCACAATATTAACAAAACATCCTTACTGCTCATCCTCAAAAGAGGCACAAATCACTAGGAAACAACATGAACATATGGCATAACAACAAAACCAGGACAAGGACTTAGTGAAATTCTAATTCCCTGAAATCAGCATCAACGATTACGCTACTTTGCATTCTTGTGCTAGTCACCACAAATATCACAAAAATACATGGCATACACCCCTGTAAAGATGGCATGGCATATAACAAAACACATGTAGAGCTCAGGATCATAGCATGCACACATTAATCATGGCAAAAATGACAAAATGCCATTTGCTGAAACAGATCTGACAAATTTCTCACATAGCCCTCTTCCAACAGCATTTCGGGCACCAAGATGAGCTCAAATTAAAATGATGCAATGAGATGAAATGATGTACTCATCGAGACAAACATTTTGATATGCTACACGCACGAATCCGAGCTACGATGAGGAAGTTATGATGCAATGAAAAATGCAAAATAATACTGGGATCTGGGGACTTAGAGATATATACCCTCGCGAAAAAAATATCGGGCCGGAGGGGGTGGAGCTGGGAGACTGGGCCGGCTTGGCGCTGCGCTGGGCCAGGGAGCTGGGCCGGCCCATGCGGTGGGTCAACAGGGCGAGGCAGGACTCCTCCCGCTCGACCCCGAGCGCAGCCATGGCGGTGGAGGCGATGGAGCGAGGCGACGACGAGGCATGGGAGGACGAGGGAGGCCAGGAATGGGTGCGGCGGAGGGCGCAGAGTGCAGATCCGGGCTTGACTCCTCCGGATCCGGCCTCGGAGGTGGTCGGCGGCGAAGAACGGTGAGTCGGGGAGGTCTCGGGTGGATGGTGGCGGCAGCGCTCGTCGGCAAGGGCTGCGCGCGGCGGAGGCAACAAGCGGGCGGCGGCGCTTCGGGCGCGGACGGCAGAGAGATCCGGGCCCGCGCGGGCCCGTGATGGGTTTCCTCGGGCCGCGGGGTGGAGGAGGCGCGCGGTGACAAGTGGCGAGCCGCGATTGGCTCGGGCGGACGGTGGTGATGACGTGTTGCCTCCGGATTGGCCGGAGCGACGTGGCGGCGGGGGCTGGACATTGTCCACCGTAGTGAGGACACGTCCGGCGGCGCGAGGGGAGGGATTTTTAGGGTTAGGGGCAAAATGGACCCGGGATTGAAATGGAGGGGTCTATTTATAGAGGTAGAGGGAGCTAGGAGAGTCCAAATGCGGTGCGGTTTGCGGCCACGCGATCGTGATCGAACACTCTAGATGATGGAACAGGTTTACGTGGGTTTTGGGCCACTTTGGACTGGTGTTGGGCTGCCTTTTCGGTCCCTCGGTTAACCGTTGGAGTATCAAACAAAGTCCAAATGGCACGAAACTTGACAGGCGGTCTACCAGTGGTGAACCAAGGCCGCATGGCAAGTCTTGGTCCAATCCGAGGGCGTTTAACACCCGCACACGAATAGAGGTAGAAAGGGACACCGGGTGACATAGGAGCGCCGGATTGCAAAATGGACAACGGGGAAAATGCTCGGATGCATGAGACGAACATGTATGCAAATGAAATGCACATGATGACATGATATGCAATGCATGACATGCAAGCAATGACAAGGCAACAACAACAAATAACTGGAAGACACCTGGCACATCGGTCTTGGGGCGTTACAGAAGATCACTGTAGCTTGACTACCGGGGTGTTACAGGTACCATAAACCCATCATTTACCTTCCTCAAAACAGCCACCATACCTACCTATTATTGCATTTCCATAGCCATTCGGAGATATATTGCCATGCAACTTTCCACCGTTCCTTTTATTATGACACGCTTCATCATAGTCATATTGCTTTGCATGATCATGTAGTTGACATCGTATTTTTGGCATGGCCACCATTCATAATTTTTTTATACATGTCACTCTTCATTCATTGCACATCCCGGTACACCGCCGGAGGCATTCACATAGAGTCATATTTTGTTCTAAGTATCGAGTTGTAATTCTTGAATTGTAAGTAAATAAAAGTGTGATGATCTTCATTATTAGAGCATTGTCCTATGTGAGGAAAGGATGATGGAGACTATGATTCCCCCACAAGTCGGGATGAGACTCCGGACGAAAAAAAGAGGCCATAAAAAAAGGAGAGAAGGCCCAAACAAAAATAAATAAATAAATGAGAGAAAAAGAGAGAAGGGGCAATGTTACTATCCTTTTTCAACACTTGTGCTTCAGAGTAGCACCATGATCTTCATGATAGAGAGTCTCTTATGTTGTCACTTTCATATACTAGTGGGAATTTTTCATTATAGAACTTGGATTGTATATTCCAATGATGGGCTTCCTCAAATTGCCCTAGGTCTTCATGAGCAAGCAAGTTGGATGCACACCCACTTAGTTTCTTTTGTTGATCTTTCATACACTTATAGCTCTAGTGCATTCGTTGCATGGCAATCCCTACTCACTCACATTGATATCTATTGATGGGCATCTCCATAGCCCATTGATACGCCTAGTTGATGTGAGACTATCTTCCTCCTTTTTGTATTCTCCACAACCACCTTTCTATTCCACCTATAGTGCTATGTCCATGGCTCGCGCTCATATTTGCGTGAAAGTTGAAAAAGTTTGAAAAGGCTAAGTATGAAACAATTGCTTGACTTGTCATCGGGGTTGTGCATGACGGGAGCATTTTGTGTGACGAAAATGAAGCATGGCCAAACTATATGATTTTGTAGGGATGAGCGTTCTTTGGCTATGTTAATTTGATAAGACATAATTGCTTGGTTAGTTTGCTTGAAATATTATTATTTTTATGTCAATATTAAACTTTTGTCTTGAATATTTCGGATCTGAACATTGATGCCACAATAAAGAACATTACATTGAAAAATATGTGAGGTAGCATTCCACATCAAAAATTCTATTTTTATCATTTACCTACTAGAGGACGAGCAGGAATTAAGCTTGGGGATGCTTGATACGTCTCCAACGTATCTATAATTTTTTATTGTTCCATGCTATTATATTATCCATCTAGGATGTCTTATATGCATTTATATGCTATTTTATATGATTTTTGGGACTAACCTATTAACCTAGAACCCAGTGCCAGTTTCTTTTTTTTCCTTGTTTTTGAGTATCGCGGAAAAGGAATATCAAATGGAGTCCAATTGACCTGAAAATTTACGGAGATCATTTTTGGACCAGAAGAAGCCCACGGAGCATCAGAGATGGACCAGAAGAGTCCCGAGGCCACCACGAGGGTGGGTGCGTGCCCTACCCCCCTGGACGCGCCCCCATGCCTCGTGGACCCAATGACTTGCTCCCGACGCCAACGCCTCTTATATATCCTCAAACTTCCAGAAAATAACCTAGATCGGGAGTTTGGCCGTCGCAAGCCTCTGTAGCCACCGAAAACCAATCCAGACTCGTTTCGGCACCCTGCCGGAGGGGGGAATCCCTCATCGGTGGCCATCTTCATCATCCCGGCGCTCTTCGTGACGAGGAGAGAGTAGTTCACCCTCGGGGCTGAGGGTATGTACCAGTAGCTATGTGTTTGATCTCTCTCTCTCTCTCTCTCTCGTGTTCTTGATTCAGCACGATCTTGATGTATCGCAAGCTTTGGTTTATAGTTGGATCTTATGATGTTTCTCCCCATCTACTCTCTTGTAATGGTTTGAGATTTCCCTTTGAAGTTATCTTATCGGATTTAGTCTTTAAGGATGTGAGAACACTTGATGTATGTCTTGCATGTGCTTATCTGTGGTGACAATGCGATATTCACGTGATCGACTTGATGTATGTTTTGGTGATCAACTTGCGAGTTCCATGACCTTGTGAACTTATGCATAGGGGTTGGAACACTTTTTTGTCTTGACTCTTCGGTAGAAACTTTGGGGCACTCTTTGAAGCTCTTTGTGTTGGTTGAATAGATGAATCTGAGATTGTGTGATGCATATCGTATAATCATACCCACGGATACTTGAGGTGACATTGGAGTATCTAGGTAACATTAGGGTTTTGGTTGATTTGCGTCTTAAGGTGTTATTTTACTATGGAGTCTTGAATAGATCGGTCAGAAAGGATAACTTTGAGGTGGTTTCGTACCCTACAATATTCTCTTCATTTGTTCTCCGCTATTAGTGACTTTGGAGTGACTCTTTGTTGCATGTTGAGAGATTGTTATATGATCCAATTATGTTATTATTATTGAGAGAATTTACACTAGTGAAAGTATGACCCTAGGCCTTGTTTCAACGCATTACAATACCGTTTTCACTCACTTTTATCATTAGTTACCTTGCCGTTTTTATATTTTCAAATTACAAAAACCTATATCTACCATCCATATTGCACTTGTATCACCATCTCTTCACCGAACTAGTGCACCTATACAATTTACCATTGTATTGGGTGTGTTGGGGACACAAGAGACTCTTTGTTATTTGGTTGCAGGGTTGTTTGAGAGAGACCAGCTTCATCCTACGCCTCCCACGGATTGATAAACCTTAGGTCATCCACTTGTGGGAAATTTGCTACTGTCCTACTAACCTCTGCACTTGGAGGCCCAACAACATCTACAAAAAGAAGGTTGTGTAGTAGACATTAGGGCCAGGCACACGCCGCGGTTGGAAGGTCTTAGGATGCACGAAGGGCAGTGCCCGCAAGAAGAGGAGCCCGATGAAGATCTTGATTCACGATGCCTGCGATCTCCACCAGGCTCGAGGACTACTAATGGAGCTAGATCAAGTGATGGAATTGGCGAGATCCTGGAGGTGACCAACAAGGACGGAACTGACCTTGTGTCAACTTGCCCCCCAAGACAAGAAGTGTAGGATCGAAAGTATGTCTATAGGGGGGTGATTAGACTACTTGACCAAATAAAAACTTAACCTTTTCCCAATTTTAGTTCTTGGCAGATTTTAGCTATTTTAAGATAAGTCAAGCAATCATCACATAATTCAAGCAAGCATGCAAAGAGTATATTGGCAGCGGAAAGTAAAGCATGCAACTTGCAAGAATGTAAAGGGAAGGGCTTGGAGATTTCAAACGCAATTGGAGACACGGATGTTTTTCCCGTGGTTCGGATAGGTGGTGCTATCCTACATCCACGTTGATGGAGACTTCAACCCACGAAGGGTAACGGTTGCGGGAGTCCACACAGGGCTCCACCCATGAAGGGTCACGGTTGCGCGAGTCCACGGAGGGCTCCACCCACGAAGGGTCCACGAAGAAGCAACCAACCACAAAGGGTCCACGTAGAAGCAACCTTGTCTATCCCACCATGGCCATCGCCCACACAGGACTTTCCTCACTAGCGGTAGATCTTCACGAAGTAGGCGATCTCCTTTCCCTTACAAACTCCTTGGTCCAACTCCACAATCTTGTCGGAGGCTCCCAAGTGACACCAAGTGACACGAAGCTTGGAGGGGAGGGGAAGTTTTCCCTAGCCGCCTATGCATGAAGGAAAAGGTAAAGCATGTGAAAAAGCTTTGAATCATAGAGACCCTAAACAGTTGTAAAGATGGTGAATTTAGAAACTAACACTATTTTTATTTTTGATTTTGCTAATTTAGGTCAACTGAGAATTTTGTACAAGGCCTCACAATCTTATGATCTTATGTATTTCCTTTGGTTATGATGGAATTAATTCTTTGCATCAAATAAACCATGAAATAATATTGGTAGTTTTAGAGATTTTATAAGTGTGATCTAATTTTTCCTTCGAGTTAATTAAGATGTACACACAAAGCATTAAATCACTTGAGCCTTAGTAAATATCTACACTAGTAAGTTTTTTCTTCATGTTAGAAATACTTAGCAGTGTAGATACTCCCTAAGGCTAGGTTGTGTTGCGTTGTTGTGGCGACTTCACACATGAGATTATTTGGCCTTACACCATCAGTGTATATAGCTTCAACGAAAAATAAATTTATCCAAAAGGATGTGGGTGCTACTTGATTCACTTTCTTTTTCTTGACAAGTACATACACGAACATGGTTGCTACTCTTTATTAGTTGTATGTTTGTACCATAAAAATATACGTACATCATTAAAATAAATCGGCAGTGAAATTGCTAGAAATAAGGTGATGCCTTACAAAACAAGAAACACTGGCAAACTTAATTCAAAGAACTATTGTTGGAATGGATTGACCTAGTTGAAACATGCAACCTCTATGTATGTTCCATCTTCCTTCTTCCTATTTTATTCAAGGACACCGATGCATTGGATCGATCTCCTCGAGAAGAATCCCTCTGATTCATCGTTGGTTGCCATGGATTCCAAAACTACTATGTCTGCTCCCCCTCCTCTAAATCTCACATCATCTATATATCTTGATACTTAGAGGGACTATTTTGATTGATTTAGGATTCTAGAGTTTGTAGCCTACATGTGTTATACATTCATTTTACATCACTATTTTAGAAGATAAATACTTTACTTTTATGTTTATTTAGTTGCCTTTACATTGAAGTAAGTATGGTTTATTTATAATGTAGAGGATTGCTGGAATAATTACCATATATGTTGTCGGGGGAATTTGGAGCTTCATGAAGAAATTACACTTTCAAGACCATATAAAAATAGAAGAAAATTATGGTTTTCACAAGGGATGAGCCCATGAGCCAGAAGGAGCCAACCAAGGGAGCCCTTGGGGGCCTAGGTGCCTTCCTTACAGGGATGCCTAAAGGGGGCCTATGGCCCACAATCACTCCTACCCTGCCAGGTGGCTATGATTCCGCATTGAGGAGAAACCCTGAGTATAATTTTTAGAAGAATTTTCCACCGCCTCTATGAGGCAGAAACCTAATTTTTTCTCTCTCCGAAAGGGCTATTTTAGGAGAGATTTGCCGCCTCCAGCAAGGGGACTTCGAAGAAATCATCATCACCAACTCCAGAGCACCGATGAGAACAAACAAGTCATCTTACCAGTATTCATCAATGACCCCCATGGAGCTACCCGACCTCAAATGGTCAAGTCTCTGTGCTTCAGTGTCATCCCTGGATCGATAATGCTGACACACACAGTACTCGAAGGATTTATAACAGAGTAGCAATCACACACTTATTACATCAAATGTCTCCAAAAGAGAACTTATTACAATAAATATGGCTTAAGGCCATCTAATACGATAACAACGGAAGGCTTGGAAGATAAAGTGAGTCCATCAACTCCAACGGCATAGCTGAGCTGCATGACAACGACCTAGCGAACCTTACTCCAAGTCTGAAAAGTCTGCAACGTGATATGTTGCAGCCCGAAAATGGGTCAGCACATGGAATATGCTGGCAATGTAACATAGTAGAGCAATGAACAGAAATAATGCTAACACTATATGCATATCTGGCTGGTGGAGGCTGTATGGTTATAATGTTTTTTGAAAAGCCAATTTTTCCCTATAACAAAGGAATAAGTTTTATTTTAACTATCATGGTACTTGAAACATCACTGAGAAGGTTCCTCCAACTCAATCCCAATTAAAGTAGTTCATTAACCCAACAAATTAATTTAGAGTGATGAGATATAATAGGAAAATCCGAGTACTAGATACTCAAGATGTCCATAACCGGGGACACGGCCAACCATGATTAGATTGTACACTCTGCACAGGTTTGTGCATTTTTCCCCACAAGACTCAATCTCCTCCATTGGATTTCTCACACTACATGATGTTTGAGAAACGGATGACTGAGACACAGTCTTTCAGAAGCATTTACCCTTTACTCTGGGTGGACAGTTACACCTACTTTCCCTCTACATCTGCTAGCCCACCACTGAAAGAGGTCACACAACTTACTCATACTATGCCAGAGCCCATAATGACTTGTGGCTGCACACGGAAGTTTCTAGCATGAATAATCTTAAGATCTCTTTAAGCCTGGGTGGCGGGCCGTAGGATGATCACACAGGTACTCTGGTATATCCTAGGACAACACTGGATTCTCCAGGTGCCCAAACAAGCAATCCACCCAGAGTGTATTAAAGTTGCTGTTGGGGATCGTAGCAGAAATTTAAAATTTTCTACGCATCACCAAGATCAATCTATGGAGTAATCTAGCAACAAGGGGAAGGAGAGTGCATCTACATACCCTTGTAGATCTCTAAGCGGAATCGTTGCAAGAATGCAGATGAAGGAGTTATACTCGTAGCGATTCAGATCGCGGTTGATTCCGATCTAAGCGCCGAACCACGGCGCCTCCGCGTTCAACACACGTGCAGCCCGGTGACGTCTCCTACGCCTTGATCCAGCAAGGGGAGAAGGAGAGGTTGGGGAAGACTTCGTCCAGCAGCAGCACGACGGCGTGGTGGTGGTGGAGGAGGGCGGGACTCCAGCAGGGCTTCGCCAAGCACTACGAGAGACGAGATCGAATCGTGTCTGTTGCAGCCCCCAATACCTCAAGTATATATAGGGGAAGGGGAGGGGCAGCGCCCCATCTAGGGTTCCCTCCCTAGGGGTGGCGGCAGCCCCAAAACCCATCTAGGGTTGCGGCCAAGGGGGAGAGAGGGGGGCGCACCTAGGGTGGGCCTTAAGGCCCATCTGGACCTAGGGTTTGCCCCCTCCCACTCTCCCTTGCGCCCTGGGCCTTGGTGGGAGGCGCCCCAGCCCACCTAGGGGCTGGTCCCTTCCCACTATTGGCCCATGTAGGCCTCTGGGGCTGGTGGCCCCACCTGGTGGACCCCCGGACCCCTCCGGTGGTCCCGGTACACTACCGGTGATGCCCGGAACACTTCCGGTGGCCAAAACCATATTTCCTATATATCAATCTTTACCTCCGGACCATTCCGGAACTCCTCGTGATGTCCGGTATCTCATCCGGGACTCCGAACAACATTCGGTAACCGTGTACATACTTTCCCTATAACCCTAGCGTCATCGAACCTTAAGTGTGTAGACCCTACGGGTTCGGGAGTCATGCAGACATGGCCGAGACAACTCTCCGGTCAATAACCAATAGCAGAATCTGGATACCCATGTTGGCTCCTACATGTTCCACGATGATCTCATCGGATGAACCATGATGTCAAGGATTCAATCAATCCCGTATACAATTCCCTTTGTCTAGCGGTACGATACTTGCCCGAGATTTGATCGTCGGTATCCCGATACCTTGTTCAATCTCGTTACCGGCAAGTCTCTTTACTCGTTCGGTAACACATCATCCTGTGATCAAATCCTTGATCACATTGTGCACATTATGATGATATCCTACCGAGTGGGCCCAGAGATACCTCTCCATTACACGGAGTGACAAATCCCAGTCTCGATTCGTGCCAACCCAACAGACACTTTCGGAGATAACCGCAGTGTACCTTTATAGCCACCCAGTTACGTTGTGACGTTTGGCACACCCAAAGCACTCCTACAGTATCCGGGAGTTGCACAATCTCATGGTCTAAGGAAATGATACTTGACATTAGAAAAGCTTTAGCATACGAACTACACGATCTTTGTGCTAGGCTTAGGATTGGGTCTTGTCCATGACATCATTCTCCTAATGATGTGATCCCGTTATCAATGACATCCAATGTCCATGGTCAGAAAACTGTAACCATCTATTGATCAACGAGCTAATCAACTAGAGGCTTACTAGGGACATGGTGTTGTCTATGTATCCACACATGTATCTGAGTTTCCTATCAATACAATTCTAGCATGGATAATAAACGATTATCATGAACAATGAAATATAATAATAACTAATTTATTATTGCCTCTAGGGCATATTTCCAACAGTCTCCCACTTGCACTAGAGTCAATAATCTAGTTCACATCGCCATGTGATTAACACTCACAGGTCACATCGCCATGTGAACAACATCCAAAGAGTTTACTAGACTGAATAATCTAGTTCACATCACTATGTGATTAACACTCAATGAGTTCTGGGTTTGATCATGTTATGCTTGTGAGAGAGGTTGTAGTCAACGGGTCTTGCCATATTCAGATCCCTATGTATTTCGCAAAACTTTATATCGTAGATGCTGCTACCACGTTCCACTTGGAGCTATTCCAAATTGTTGCTCCATTATACATATCCGGTATCTCTACTCAGAGCTATCCGGATAGGTGTCTAAGCTTGCATCGACGTAACTCTTTACGTCGAACTCTTCATCACCTCCATATCCGAGAAACATTTCCTTATTCCTCTAAGGATAATTTTGACCGCTATCTGGTGATCCACTCCTAGATCACCTTTGTACCCTCTTGCCAGACATGTGGCAAGGTACACATCAGGTGCGGTACTCAGCATGGCATACCGTATAGAGCCTATGACAAAAGCATAGGGGATGGCCTTCGTCCTTCCTCTTTCTTCTGCCGTGGTCAATCTTCGAGCCTTACTCAACTTCACACCTTACAACTCAGGTAAGAACCCCTTCTTTGACTGATCTATTTTGAATTCCTTCAAAAACATGTCAAGGTGTGCGTTCTTTGAAAGTATCATCAGGCGTTTTGATCTATCTCTATAGATCTTGATGCCCAATATGTAAGCATCTTTATCCAGGTCTTCCTTTGAAAAACACTCTTCAAACAATGGTTTATGCTTTCCAGAAACTCTACATTATTTCGGATCAACAATATGTCATCCACATATACTTATTAGAAATGTTGTAGTTCTCCCACTCACTTTCTTGTAAATACAAGTTTCTAGCAAAGATTGCATAAACCTAAAAGCTTTGATCACTCCATCAAAGCATATATTCTGACTCCGAGATGCTTGCTCTAGTCCATAGAAGGATTGCTGGAGCCAGCATACATTTTAGCATCCCTAGGATCGACAAAACTTTGATTGTATCACATACAACTTTTTCTTACGAAAGTTGGTAAGAAAACTTGTTTTGACATCCATCTGTCAGATTTCATAATCGAAAAATACAGCTAATGCTAACATGATTCCGACGGACTTAAGCATCGCTATGGGTGAGAAATTCTCATCGTAGTCAACTCCTTGAACTTGTGAAAAAAAACTCTTTCCCACAAGTCGAGCTTCATAGACGGTAACATTACCGCCCACGTCCGTCTTCTTCTTAAAGATCCATTTATCTCAATGGCTTGACGATCATCGGGCAAGTCCACCAAAGTCCATACATGGATCCTATCTCGGATTTCATGACTTCTAACCATTTGTCGAAATACGGGCCCACCATTGCTTCTCCATAGCTCGTAGGTTCATTGTTGTCTAACAACATGATATCTAAGACAGGATTATCATACCACTCAGGAGTAGAACATATCCTTGTCGACCTATGAGGTTCGATAGCAACTTGATCTGAAGCTTCATGATCACTATCATTAACTTCCTCTTCAACACACGTAGGCACCACAGAAAACATCTTTCTGTGTTGCATCACTCTCTGGTTGAAACAAAGGTTCGACAACCTCATCAAGTTCTATCTTCCTCCCACTCAATTCTTTCGAGAGAAACTCCTTCTCGAGAAAGGACCCGTTCAATTTGCCCTCGGATCTGAGATAGAAGGTATACCCAACTGTCACCTTTGGGTATTCTACGAAGATGTGTTTGTCTGCTTTTGGGTTCGAGCTTCTCCGGCTGAAGCCTTAAGCATAGCAGCCCCAAACATTAAGAAACGACAACTTTGGTTTCTTTCCAAACCAATGTTCATATGATGTCGTCTCAACGGACTTAGATGGTGTCCTATCTAAAGTGAATGCAGCTGTCTCTAACGCATAACCTCAAAATGAAAATGGTAGATCGGTAAGAGACATCATAGATCGCACCATATCTCATAAGGTTCGATTATGACATCCGAACACACCATTACGCTGTGGTGTTCCAAGTGGCTTCAACTGTGAAACAATTCACAATGTCTTAAGTGTTTGCCAAACTCATAACTCAGAAATTCTCATTGATCAGATCGTAGGAATTTGATCTTCTTGTTATGATGATTCTTAACTTCACTCTGAAATCGCTTGAACTTTTCAAACGTTTCAGACTTGTGCTTCATTATGTAAATATACCTATATCTACTCAAATTGTCAGTGAAGATGAGAAAATAGCGATATCCACCACACGCTTCAATTTCTCATTGGATCACACGCATCAGCATGTATGATTTCCAACAAGTCACTTGCCCGTTTCATTGTACCTGAAAACGGGGTCTTAGTCATCCTGCCCATGAGGCATGGCTCGCATGTGTCACGTGATTCAAAATCAAGTGACTCCAAACATCCTTCGACATGGAGTTTCTTCATGCATCTTATGCCAATATGACCTAAGCGGCAGTGCCACAAGAAAGTGGTACTATCATTATTAACTCTACATCTTTTGGCGTGAACATGTGTATTACCACGACCGAGATTCAATGAACCATTCACATAGGGTGCATGACCATGAAAGGTATTATTCATGTAAACAAAATAACCATTATTCTCTAATGAATAACCGTATTGCAATGAACATGATCTAATCATATTTATGCTCAACGTAGACACCTGATAACATTTATCTAGGTTCAATACTAATCCCGAAGGCAGATGGAGCGTGCGATGGTGATCTCATCAACTTTGGAAACACTTCCAACACCCATCGTCACCTCGCCCTTAGCCAATCCCCGTTTAGTCTGTAGCTTTTGCTTCAAGATACCAATAATAGCAACTGAACCGGTATCCAATACCCAGGTGCTACCAGGAGTACTAGTGAGGTACACATTAATAACACGTATATACTTTGAAGTTGCCAGCCTTCTTATCTACCATGCATTTGGGGTAATTCCGCTACCAGCGACCGTTCCCCTTACAATAGAAGCACATAGTCTCGGGTTTGTGTTCAACCTTGGGTTACTTCACTGGAGCGGCAACTAGTTTGCCATCAATGAAGTTTCCCTTCTAGCCCTTGCCCTTCTTGAAACCAGTGGTCTTTTTAAACCATCAACACTTGATGCTCCTTCTTGATTTCTACCTTTTGCGGTCTTAAGCACTGCGAAGAGCTCCGGGATCAACTCCATCCCTTGCATGTCATAGTTCATCACGAAGATCTAGTAGCTTAGTGATAGTGGCTAGAGAACTCTATCAATCACTATCTTATCTGGAAGTTTAACTCCCACTTGATTTAAGTGATTGTAGCACCCCAGACATTCTGAGCACATGCTTACTAGCTGAGCTATTCTCCTCCATCTTGTTGGCAAAAGAACTTGTCAGAGGTCTCACACCTCTCAACACGGGCATGAGCCTTAAATCCCAATTTCAGCTCTTGGAACATCTCATATGTTCTATGGCGTTCAAAACGTCATTGGAATCCCGATTCTAAGCCGTAAAGTATGGTGCACTAAACTATCAGGTAGTCATTAGAATGTGTCTGTCAGGTGTTCACAACATCCACAGACGATGTTGTAGGGGTTTGCACATCGAGCAGTGCATCAAAGACGTAAGCCTTCTGTGTAGCAGTGAGGACACTCCTTGGACTACGGACCTAGTCCACATCATTGCTTACAATATCTTTCAACTTAATCTTTCTCTAGGAACATATTGAAACAGGGAGCTACAATGTGAGCTATTTATCTACAACATATTTGCGAAGACAATTTAGACTATGTTCATGATAATTGAGTTCATCTAATCAAATTAATTTAATGAACTCCCACTCAGATAGACATCCCTCTAGTCATCTAAGTGAAACATGATCCGAATCGACTAGGCCATGTCCGATCATCACATGAGACGGACTAGTCATCAACGGTGAACATCTCATGTTGATCGTATCTTCTATATGACTCATGGTCGACCTTTTGGTCTTCCGTGTTCTGAGGACATGTCTGTACATGCTAGGCTCGTCAAGTCAACCTAAGTGTTTCGCATGTGTCCCAAGGCCATGTCTGTACATGCTAGGCTCGTCAACACCCATTGTATTCGAACGTTAGAATCTATCACACCCGATCATCATGTGGTGCTTAGAAACAACGAACCTTCGCAACGGTGCACAATTAGGGGAAACACTTTTCTTGAAATTTTAGAGAGGGATCATCTTATTTAAGCTACCGTCGTTCTAAGCAAATAAGATGTAAAACATGATAAACATCACATGCAATCAAATAGTGACATGATATGGCCAATATCATTTTGCTCCATTTGATCTCCATCTTCGGGGCTCCATGATCATCATTGTCACCGGCATGACACCATGATCTCCATCATCATGATCTCCATCATCGTGTCTTCTTGAAGTTGTCTCATCATCTATTACTTCTACTACTATGGCTAACGCTTTAGCAATAAAGTAAAGTAATTACATGACGTTTATGTTGACACGGAGGTCATAAATAAATTAAGACAACTCCTATGGCTCCTGCCGGTTGTCATACTCATCGACATGCAAGACGTGATTCCTATTACAAGAACATGATCAATCTCATACATCACATCCTTTTGGCCATATCATATCACAAGGCATATGCTGCAAAAACAAGTTAGACATCCTCTAATTGTTGTTGCAAGTTTTTACATGACTGCTATAGGTTTCTAGCAAGAACGTTTCTTACCTACGCCAAAACCACAACGTGATATGCCAATTTCTATTTACCCTTCATAAGGACCCTTTTCATCGAATCTGAGCCGATTAAAGTGGGAGAGACAGAAACCCGCTAGCCACCTTATGTAACTAGTGCATGTCAGTCGGTGGAACCAGTCTAACGTAAGAGTACATGTAAGGTCGGTTCGGGCCGCTTCATCCCACGATGTCGCCGAATCAAGATAAGACTAGTAACGGCAAGTAAATTGACAAAATCGATGCCCACAACAACCTGTGTTCTACTCGTGCATAGAAACTACGCATAGACCTAGCTCTGATACCACTGTTGGGGATCGTAGCAGAAATTTAAAATTTTCTACGCATCACCAAGATCAATCTATGGAGTAATCTAGCAACGAGGGGAAGGAGAGTGCATCTACATACCCTTGTAGATCACTAAGCGGAAGCGTTGCAAGAACGTGGATGAACGAGTCGTACTCGTAGCGATTCAGATCGCGGTTGATTCCGATCTAAGCGCCGAACCATGGCGCCTGCGCGTTCAACACACGTGCAGCCCGATGATGTCTCCTACGCCTTGATCCAGCAAGGGGAGAAGGAGAGGTTGGGGAAGACTCCGTTCAGCAGCAGCACGATGGCGTGGTGGTGGTGGAGGAGCGCGGGACTCCAGCAGGGCTTCGCCAAGCACTACGAGAGACGAGGAGGGAGAGAGGTAGGGCTGCACCAAGAGGGAGATCGAATCGAGTTTGTTGAAGCCCCCAATACCTCAAGTATATATAGGGGAAGGGGAGGGGCCGCGCCCCCATCTAGGGTTCCCTCCCCAGGGGTGGCGGCAGCCCCAAAACCCATCTAGGGTTGCGGCCAAGGGGGGGAGAGGGGGGCGCACCTAGGGTGGGCCTTAAGGCCCATCTAGACCTAGGGTTTGCCCCCTCCCACTCTCCCTTGCGCCTTGGGCCTTGGTGGGAGGCGCCCCAGCCCACCTAGGGGCTGGTCCCTTCCCACTATTGGCCCATGTAGGCCTCTGGGGCTGGTGGCCCCACCTGGTGGACCCCCGGGCCCCTCTGGTGGTCCCGGTACACTACCGGTGATGCCCGGAACACTTCCGGTGGCCAAAACCATACTTCCTATATATCAATCTTTACCTCCAGACCATTCCGGAACTCCTCGTGACGTCTTGGATCTCATCTGGGACTCCAAGCAACATTCGGTAACCGCGTACATACTTTCCCTATAACCCTAGCGTCATCGAACCATAAGTGTGTAGACCCTACGGGTTCGGGAGTCATGCAGACATGGCCGAGGCAACTCTTCGGTCAATAACCAATAGCGGGATTTGGATACCCATGTTGGCTCCTACGTGTTCCATGATGATCTCATCGGATGAACCATGATGTCAAGGATTCAATCAATCCCGTATACAATTCCCTTTGTCTAGCGGTACGATACTTGCCCGAGATTCGATCGTCGGTTACCAGCAAGTCTCTTTACTCGTTCCGTAACACATCATCCCGTGATCAACTCCTTGATCACATTGTTCACATTATGATGATATCCTACCGAGTGGGCCCAGAGATACCTCTCCGTTACACGGAGTGACAAATCCCAGTCTCGATTCGTGCCAACCCAACAGACACTTTCGGAGATACCCGTAGTGTACCTTTATAGCCACCCAGTTACGTTGTGACATTTAGCACACCCAAAGCACTCCTACGGTATCCGGGAGTTGCACAATCTCATGGTCTAAGGAAATGATACTTGACATTAGAAAGTATTTAGCTTACGAACTACACGATCTTTGTGCTAGGCTTAGGATTGGGTCTTGTCCATCACATCATTCTCCTAATGATGTGATCCCGTTATCAACGACATCCAATGTCCATGGTCAGGAAACAATAACCATCTATTGATCAACGAGCTAGTCAACTAGAGACTTACTAGGGAGATGGTGTTGTCTATGTATCCACACATGTATCTGAGTTTCCTATCAATACAATTCTAGCATGGATAATAAACGATTATCATGAACAATGAAATATAATAATAACTAATTTATTATTGCCTCTAGGGCATATTTCAAACAGTTGCCACC
The DNA here is from genome assembly GCF_018294505.1 of Triticum aestivum. Lineage (NCBI taxonomy): Eukaryota > Viridiplantae > Streptophyta > Magnoliopsida > Poales > Poaceae > Triticum > Triticum aestivum. Next base: position 75,171,605 of record NC_057812.1, on the reverse strand, counting down.
TTAAGTTGAACCATTAATTAACAATCTCACATCTGTCATGGATACACTCAAACTCAATCCATGTCTACGAGCATAGCATAGCAATATAAGGAACGTAGAGGTAACTCCCGAGGGTTTGATAACAAAACAGGTAATAGGTTCTACCTCATCATCTACTTCCCAAACCCACAAGTTAATCACATCCTAATCATGCAGTGTTTCAGGATTGGAACTAATGCATAAAAACTGGGTAATAAAGGGGTATGATCAAAGTGTTACTTGCCTTGCTGATGATCCATGAAACCTAGAGACTCGTAGTAGCACGCTTCGCACTCCGGGTGTTCTATCATAGATAAACAATAGCATACATAAGCAATCAAACAAAGATGCACGGGTAAAACTCAAATATGAAGATCTAACCAGAAAGTTCAACTTAAGAACTCCGGTTTGCAAAAAGAATCAAATCAAACGGAGCAACGAAACACAAACTGCGAAAGAAACAAGATCTGATTACTAATCTGGACTAAAGTCAAATTTTACTGTACCAAAATCTTGTTCAAGTTGGTTAAACGGAAAGAGGGCTTCGAGGCGAAGATCTAGGCGCTTGAATCGCCTGATTCCGATAAACGAGCGAAAAGAAAAAACTAAAACGAAAATCGGATCAGAAATCGTGATCGAAAATAATCGCGAAAAACTTGTGAAAAAGAAAAACGGACAAACATGCTAACGAATGAACGTTCGTTGTCTATTACTAACGGGCGAAATCCTGTGATAAAACGAACATACGGACGAACGTCTGCTGAATAAACTAAACCAACAAAAGCAATGAATCGGTCTAAAAAATGTAACTAGGGTTTTAAAAAAAATGGCGGTTTTTACCTAAACCAAAAAAAAAAACGAA